>NC_080676.1:91773841-92076871 GCF_030445035.2 Dasypus novemcinctus
ATCAAAAGGCATGACTCAGGTTCAGTCTCTGACCCCTTCACAGGGACAGCCACAAAAAGAAAGCACCATGTTTGATCATGCTGAGTAAGAGAGAATATCACTTAAACAAGAAGATCCAAGAGGCTGAGCTAAAAAAGAACTCAAGCAGAGATGGTGAGCCCAGAAGGGAAAACTGAAACTTCAGGAGAGATAGACAGCCACCTTGCTTCACCACATGGCAGCACATCAGGATCAGGAGTAGCTGACTTTGGTGAGAAAGAATCCTTGCTGCTGTCTCAGTTCAGAACTATAAGTTTTTATCCCAAATAAATCTGCAACATAAAAGTCAACAGATTTCTGGTACTTTCCATTGGCACCTGTTTGGCAAACTAAAATGGAAATCATACCAGGAGAGTGGGGTTGTGCTGCTTGCAATTACCAAATATGCTGGAATTTTTTTTTTAAATGGTTAGGGGATTTTTTTTGAGGAATTGTAAGATGCTTGATAGAAAAGGCCTAGATTACTTTGAAGAGATGGTTGGTAGAAATATGGACCCTGATGTTATTTCCAGAGATGCCCTAGAAAAAAATGATGAAACTATTATTGGAAACTGGAGGAAAGGTGATCTCTATTTTAAAGTGTCAGAGAACAGAGCAAAATTGCCTCCTGATGTTAGATGGAAGGCAGAATTTGAAAATGATGAACTTGGACATTTAACTGAGGAGATTTCCAAAGTAAATGTGTAAAGTGCAGCCTGGCTTCTTCTCCCAGTTTATAGCAAAATGCAAGAGATAAACTGAGAACTTAATTATTGGGCACAAAGAAACCAGAGACAGATTTCAGATTTCAGATTTTTCCACATTATGGAAAACAAGACCCCAGGGGATGTGAAGGCATAACTAAACTTGGAACTTGTAAGTCAGGATTGGAAATGCAGTTATCAAAGATGGACTTGTGGAAAATCTTTACTATCTGATGGCTTGGAACCCTGTTTCCTCCAAGCTAAACCAACAAACTTTTTTAAAGACTGTACCAATGAAACCACTGTCAGCCTAGACTAAAATGAATAGGGATGAGAGAGATTGAAGAGAAACCAGCTTCAAGAGAAAAACCATGGAATCTGTGGTCTGAAATTAAGACATCTCCTCAGGTCAAAAGAGGGACCCCACCCGTGTGTATGGGTGTATTTGCCTTGGCATTTGAAGAGGATGGATGCTCACAAGAAAGAGTTTGGCCACCCCAAACTACAGAGAGAGTCGAATGCATTCCTCAGTTGTGGGAGAGAGTTAATTCACCACTCCTTTTCTCTGAGGGGATGACCCTGTTCTCCATTGGTTAAGGAGAGTTAGTCACTACTCCATTGCTCTGAGGGGTTGGACCTGTATGGTAAATATTAAAGAGACTCTTGCTGTCACCTCACTCTACTAAGGGCATTGAGACTGCCCCCAGAGATTGGGGAAAGTGTGGCTATCACACATTGTTCAGGGAGGGAAATATCTGGATCTCCGTTGCCACCCAGATGCTTAAAGAGGGCAGAACTGAAAGTATGACCCCTTAGGCAAGTCATTGGAAAGGATGAATCCCTCTGAGGTCTCTGGAAGGAAAATATCTTTTAAGGGTGGCTTTCAGAGTTTGGAATCTAATGGCGTATGCCCTGCAGGTTTTCAGAACTGTTCAGGATCTGCAACACATTTCCCTCCTAATACCTCCTTATGGTAATGCAAATGTTTATCTTATGTCCAATTCTCTTTTATATATTGGAAGCAGCAGATAACTTGTTTTATAAGTTTCACAGGTTTACAGTCAGAAGGAAATTTTGGCCCATGATAAACTATCCCTATAACTGATTTTGATGTGATTTTGTACTTAGCATAGCTACTGAAATGATTTAAGGTTTTTTTTAATATTGTAATGTTTGTTTGGAACTCAGAAAGTGGACAGTGGGAACTTGAGATTTTTTATGAGTCTCAAAAAAAGAAGATTATGTTTGTAAAGTAATTTATTCCTCTGGTTGTGATACCCTTTGGTTGCATTAAATTCAGTTGAGGAGCCTTTGATTAGATTACTTAATAAAATCAATTTAGGGCTTTTGATTGAACTACATCAGTAAAACATGGCTCAGGATGTCTCCACCCCTGGGTCTGATATAAATGGACTTACATGGAGAGATACATGAAATTTAAAAAAAGGAAGCCACTGTGTTTGATCCTGCAGTGTAAGAGACAAGATCGCTTAAGCACAAAGCCCCAGGAAACTAGGTTCATGGAGCAGCTCAAGGAAAAATGGTGAACCCAGAGGAGAAGGCTGAAACCTCAGCAGAGATTGACAGCCATCTTGCTTCACCATGTGGCAACATGCCAGGATCAACAGTAGCTGAACTTTGTAAGAAAAAATCTGTTGATGCCTCGATTTGGACATTTCAGGGCCTTGGAACTGTAAACTTTTACCCAAATAAGTTCCCATTATAAAAGTCAAAAGATTTCTGGTACTTTGTATCAGCACCCCTTTGGAAAACTAAAACAAACCCCCTTTCAGTTATATATTAATTTGAGGACTTTTTATTTTTGCAAAAAAACAAAACAAAACAAAACAACAAGATGACTGAAATTCTACGTGGACTTGCATTGAATTTTTTATTTCTTTGTGTAATAGTGACATACTAATAATATTACTTTTTACAACCCATGATCCTAAGATGAGCTTAAATTTATTTAGGTCTTTAATTTATTTCAGGAGTGTTGTGTAGTTTTCAGAACACAAGACTTTTGTATCTTTAATTAAATTTATTCTTAGATGTTTTATTATTTTAGGTGCTAGTGTAAATGGAATTGTTTTCTTAATTTCTCTTTTGATAAGAACACAAGTGTTTTGAATTTTGTAGTCTGCCACTTTTCTGAATTCATTTAGTAGCTTCTGATTATTTTCTTGTGAATTAATTTGGATACTCTATATAAGATTATGTTATTCACAATTAAAGGCATTTTTACTTCTTCCTTTCCTTTCCAATTTGGATGCCTTTTATTTTTTGTTACTTAATTTCTCTGGCAAGAATTTCTGTTACAATATTGAATAGCAGTGGTGAAAGTGGGCATCCTTGTTTTGTTCCTAATATTAGGGTGAAAGTTTTAAGTCTTTCACTATTGAGTAAGAAGTCATCTTGGGTTTTTCATAAATGACCTTTACCATATTGAGGACGTTACCTTCAATTCCACTTCACTGAGAACTTTCATGAGGAAGAGTGCTGAGTATTGTTGAATGCCATTTCTGCATCTATTGAGATAATCATATTTTTTTCTTCCTTCATTCTACTTATGTAGTATATTACATTGATTGATTTTTTCATATGTTGAACTACCTTTGCAATCTTGGGGTGAATCTCACTTGGTTATGTTGTATAATACTTAGAGACAAATGAAAACAAAGTCACAACATACCCAAACTTATGGGATTCACCAAAGACAGTGCTCTGAGAGAAATTTATAGTTATGAATGCCTATATTAAAAAAGAATGATCTCAAAATACAGCCTAATTTTACATCTTGAGGGACTAGAAAAAGAAGAGCAAAGTATATCCAAAATTTGCTGGACTGACAAAGAAAAATTGTGATATCACTATTGACCTTAGAGAAACAAAATTGATTTTAAGAGAATATTATGGACACTAGTATGCCAATAAACCATAGAGTGTAGAAGACATGGAAAATTCCTGGAAATATACCCCTTTCCCCAATGGACTCAAGAAGGAACATAAAACATCAAAAACCTTCCACCAAAATGTTCAGGACCAGATGGCTTCACTGGTGAATTCTACCTAACATTTAAAGTCCATCCACCTCAAACTCTTCTGAAACACTCAAGGCATTACTCTGATACAAACCCCTAGTAAAGACATAACAAGAGAAGGAAATTACAGACCAATTTCCATTATAAATATAGATACAAAAATCTTTAAGAAAACAGCAAACCTAATCCAATCACATTTAAGAAGATTACACATGGCTTTTTTAATACAATATTTATGTCAGTAGAAAAAGTCAATGTTTACTAAAATAATTTAAAATTGTACTAAAATGGTGATGATTATTAAAGTAACTAATAATGCACCCTAAAAGTATAAAAGGAAACAGGGACAAAAAAAATGAGAGACATTGCCTTAGATCTCATTCCTACAAACTCCATAAATTGTTATTGAATGGCATTTCTTTCATGTATTTCATGGTCCCAGCTACACTGTTAACTAACTTTGTGATTTGGATCAAGATTCTCATTTTCTCTATATTTCAACTTCTAAAACAAATTTCATCTCCTATTTAGATGATTTGTGATTATATTATCCTGGGATGAAGTATATTTTACCTGCAGGAGTTGAAAGACAAGGAAACCAAAGTCCAAAGAAGCCAACAAGTTACCCCGGGATCCCATAGTCCTCTGTGTCAGCGAACAAACAAACTAAAGGCAGAGTTTCTACGTACAATCTGAGAAATCTACTCCTGTGGGGTATCCCTCCCACTTGAAGTACTTATTAAGTCAATAACACTTCCTTCTGAAATGCTCATTGGATGAAGAATAGATATACCCAGCCCAGAGTAGAATTAAAAATAAAGTACTCACCACATGGAGGTTTACAATTAGATATGGGCTCAGAACAAATCAACAGATGCATGCAAACAAACAGGTAGACACTATTTCTCATCTAATCTGTAAGCTAATATAGGATTCTCTTCTTAGGACATTTAAGATTTAATATACAAAATTTAAAAATAGGCTAGTAGATATAGCTCAGTGATGGAGAATCTGCTTCCATGTACAAGTTCCTGGGTTCAATTCCTCATACCTCCTGAAAAAATGTAAAAATATTTTAAAGCATATAAAATATAGACAAGCAATTAGACAATACTCTTTAGAGATGTATGTTGCAAAATTAGTTTTTTTTGTACAAGCCCCAGCTTGGTTAGTTAAGTAATTTTGAAAGAATAATTAGAAGGATTCAGTTTAGAAAAAAAGAATGTTAAGGGGAATGCTTTAAATAAGCATATATATATGCTCATATATGTATCAGATCCAAGTCTGATGACCATGTTTTATTTACCTAGATCAGAGCTCCTGTTAAAATATGGTGATATTAAGACACTTAGGTGTTAATGAGACTTGAAGCACAAAAATAGGAAGTAATTTAGGAATCTTGTTGAATCCTTCAACAAGTGATTACTAATCACAAGAGGCAGCAGATTGTAATGGTTAAGTTGTAGACCAGATCACTTGTGTTGAAATCCTGGCTCTGCCACTTGCCAGCTCTATGATCTTAACCAAGTTTCTAATCTTCTCTGTGCGTTACCTTTTCCTTCATCTATAAAATAGATATTCAAAAGTACCTAAATCATAGTTATTTTAAGTAATTAAATTAGTTAATATGTATGCAATGCTTACATTTTAATATATGGATAAATAGATAGATGGATATATAATTTCCTGAATTTCCTTAGAGGTTACATGCTTGTGGTGACATGTAAGATCTCCAAAATTTCCCTGGACACTAAATGCCCCAGAGGGAAAATTGTACATATACAGCTCTATCCCTTAAATCAGTGTTTCTCTATTTTTATGCATCCTTAGAAATTTTCCAACTTTGGAAAATTATAATAAATACAACTCATTATATTAATTATTGAAAAGTATCATGTTAGTTCTATCAGTAAAAGACATGCTGATTAGAATTTTTCACCAAGCTATCTCTATTTAACTAGATGATACATGGTTTGATTCATAAGTTAGATTAGATATTTCAGAAGCTTCATTTTCTACTCACTCTCGCTATTAATTTATATATGTATTTAATATTTATGCATTAAAATGGAAACAACTGGCAGTCACAATATCTGGAGATTTCAATTAGCATGCATGTAAATAATAAAGAGATTGTTTATGGAAGACAACACAGCACATTTTTGCAAATCTGAGTAATTAAACAAGCACATTAAGTATAGCTTTAACATACCGTCAGGACAATCTACTCCTTTGGGCAGCTCTCTCTACATTAAACCATGTACTAGGTCAATAACACATCCTTCTTAAGTAGTCATTAGGTAGAGAATGAATATAACTAGACCTGCAGTGAATAACAAGCAAATTACTTAGATTTTTCAAAACTTGGAATATTTTTATATTTTCAACTTGGGATAGTAGTGAATGGATTCCCATTCCATTCTTGTATTCTCTCTTTTTGTTTATTTTCTTCTTCCCATTCCATTCTTTCATTTTATTAAGTTCTAAAAAGTATTTTTGCAATTGTGGATGCTGTTGCAGGTTTGGATGAGATTTTTAACAACACATATATAAATGATGATAATAATAATGATTATTAGCTTTGATTAGTCCCTTAAGATATGTCAGAAAAACAAGTTATATTTTTTAATTTACATATGTTATCTCATTTAATCTTCACAACAAAAACATGAAGTAAATACTATTAATGTCACCATTTTTTATAGATAATGAAATTGAGGCACAGAGAAATTAAGAAATTTGTACAATCCACAAAATAAGCCAGTGGTAGAGCCTGGCTTTCAACCTAGTTAGCCTGATTCCAGAATCTGGTCTCTTAATTGTTACATCATACTAAGTAATTAAGATCCTTTCCGAATCAAGTGGCAAAATACTGCACTCTAAATGACTAAAGGGAAAACAGATCTAAAATGTCATGGTAAATGAAGCTTCAATCATAGACAGATTCTGTCCTTATTTGAGTCTTTTGCAGATCCCAGAGAATCCTGTTCTTGGGGCAAATGCATTCCTATGCCGTGAACCAATTTTATAAGGAGGGAGCTTTTGGTTAGATTCTGTTTATGGGACCTTTTGATTAAATCAGTTCAATTAAGGGTTTTTAAAAATTATATTGTGCATGTGGGATGCTTTGACTGGACTGAATTCAGTTGGGGGCCTTTGATTAGAGTAAGTCAGTGAGGCATGATCCAGGGAGGGTCTCAGCCCTCTTGCTGGAGTTTTTTTTTTTCAAATAGTAGGAGAAACATTCAGAGACACAGAGAAAGAGTTAAGAGTCAGATTTGGCTCAACTGATAGAGCATCCACCTACCATGTGGGAGGTCCAGGATTCAAACCCAGACCTCCTGACCCATTTGATGAGCTGGCCCTCATGCAGTGCTGATGTGCGCAAGGAGGGCCACACAGGGGTATTACCTGCATAAGGGAGCCCCATGTGCAAGGAGCACACCCTACAAGGAGAGCCACCCCAGGCGAGAAAAGTGCAGCCTGCAGAGGAGTGGTGCTGCACACATGGAGAGCTGACACAGCAAGATGATGCAACAAAAAGGCACAGATTCCAATGCCACTGACAAGAATGCAAGTGAACACAGAAGAACGCACAGCAAATGGACACAGGGAGCAGGCAATGGGGGGTGGGGAGAAAGTGAGAGAAATAAATAAAAAATAAATCTTTAAAATAAAGAGTCACATTCTTGGTGATAGAACCACTTGACTGCCCTTTTGATCTTCTTAAGAATTGCTGTTAGATCCTCAATGTTAAAAATGAAATGATATTTCATTTCTGAAGAGATAGGACAGCCTAGCCAATGAAGGTACTAAATATATTACATAATACATCCAATGATGACATCCAATGATGTCAATTGAATCGTTAAAAAATGGTTTGGAGGCAATATCAGTGCCATAAAAACAGTTTTTTATTTCATTCTTCATTTCAAAAACATGTGAATATCATTCATAATGATAGTATATTATTGTGTAAAAGCAGTTTTTTTTTTACTCTCTGCCCATTTCCTCAAGCAACATGTTTGAAAATGTGCACACTCAAATAACGATAAAGTTGGAAAGTGTTTACAACTTCACTATGTCCTTCTACCCTGAGTCCAGATGTATGGATGAGTACAGCTTTCCCCATAGATAAAGATATATGTTGATAATTATTTACCTCTGTCCTTTTAAAAATGTGGGCATATCTCTCATTCTTGCTTCATATGTAGTTGAGCTATTAATTCTATACCACTGCACCTCTTCCAGTCTACCCAATGATTCACAAAATAAACATTAAATGAATATATTCATTTGTTAGGCTACTGAAAGCAGATACCATAAAATGGGTTGACTTTTAAAAATGAGAATTTATTAGCTTACAAGCTTACAGTTTTGAAGCTGTGAAAATGTCCAAAACAGACATCATCAAAACGATAATTTTTTCCCAAAGACCAGCTGCCTGGGATCCTGCACTTCTCTCTCTCCTTGGTAAGGCACATTGCAGTGTCTGTTGGTCTCTCTCTTCTCCTCTGGATTTTGTTGCTTTCAACTTTATGATTCCATAGCTTTCTTCTTCTTTGTCTATTTTCATTCTCTTATAAAGGACTCCAGTAAGAAGATTAATAACCACACTGGGCCACACCTTAACTGAAGTAACTTTATCAAAAGCTCTTACTTACAATAGGTTTATACCCATAGGAATGAATTAGATTTAAGAACATGATTTCCTGGGATGCATACATTTTTGAACCACAATGAGTAAATATGAGAAAACCCTTTTCTTGTATTACAGGATTCCAGTGATAAATGGAAGAAAAAGTGGCCAAGCAATTCTCTTTTCTTTAAATGCAGAAACAATGAGCTGATTCATTATCAGCAAATCAGTAACTTTATATTTAAATAGAAAATGTTTTCCTTTTAGATTTCATAACATTTATATTATATGAAGTCCATCACTTTCATTTTATAAAGGAAAAATGTCTAAATCATTATCTTAATTGTGCGTCCCAATTTTTAACCTCATCAATTATGTGCCTTGTGACTATTTTTCTGCCCCCAGGAACATATCTTTCAATGACGGCTTTGTACTTTAGGTGTTTTCTATGTCTTTTGTGTTAAATAATTAATTTCCTATGTTCTTGGGAAAACTTAATTGTTTTACCAAACAAGTTAGTTTCTTACATTTGAAAATGCTGTGCCACTAATTGACAACATTTTATGGTAGATGATGCACAGAGGAGTAACAATAAAAGGATTATTAGCCAAATAAAAATCAGTTTTCAAATATTCATGAGGTTTTCATAAATTCGATTTCCATCATTTTAAGCATATAGATTTACTTTCCTTAGCACATAAAAATCCATATTCGATTTTACCCAGAGTAAGCCAAGCTATGAGGTTTAAGACTTAGTGTTCCCAATACTCCAACTCCAACTACAAAGAATTAGGAGTCAACTACAATATTTAAAGGAAAAGTCCATGCAAAACTACCCTCATTTCTGATATTAACTGCAAGTTTGGGATTTTTAGAAACCACCCTCAGTTTCTATAATTTTCTAGAAACACATGCAGAACTGTGAAAACTATTATGCTCATGATTACAGTTTATTATAGGGAAATGATATAGGAAATCAGCCAAAGGAAGAGACATATAGGAAAGAATCTGTGATGCACCCAAACACAAAGCTTCCATTGCTCTCAGGACACGTTGTCCTCATTAGAATCTTTGTGACAATATGCATGGAATATCACCAACTGGGGAAGCTCACCTTAGCTTCATTGTCCAGATATTGGGGCTTCATTATGATAGCATGATTGATTTTTTTATATACCTAGGGACCCACCATAAATCACCTTATTATCATAAACTATCAGATGTGGTCTAAAGGTTTCATCATGAATAATAAAGACACTCTTACACTTGGGAAATTCCAAGGGTTTAGAGTTTGCCTCACAGGAGTCAGGGACAGAGGTCAAGCATCTTTTTGGGTGAGGCCAAATTCTTTACTTAACACATACTTACTGTACACCAAATGCTATTACCATTTATAATATTCTAATTACCTCAGAATATTGATGTGTTTATTTTATAAACACTTATGCAGATATTAAAATTATATTTTTAAACAATAACAAATGGAAAATCCTTCTGCTACAATGCTAAGTGGTTGTAATAGTCAGGATTCTCCAGGGGAAAAAAATCAACAATAGATATTTGTCAATAGAATTTTATCAGAGTCTCTCACCTGATCGTAGGGATGCACAAGTTCAGGTTCCACAGGCAGGCTACAACCAGGGGCTCCAATGAAAATTCCAGTGAAGGTCCTTGACGAGGTCTGGAAGATGTTGGCTGTGGAAAGACGAGCTGGGAAATTCTCATTCAATGCTGGAATCACTTCTCTTTTTAAGGCATTCAACTGATTGGATAAAGCATTACTCATTGCTGATGGCAATCTCCTTGACTGATGTAATTGTAATCAGCTATCTATGATTTATCTTTGCAGTAAAGTCAATGGTGACTAAAGTCCATAAATGCCCTTGTACTACAGTTAGCCCAGTGTTTGCTTGACCAAATAACTGGGCACAATTACCTGGCCAAGTTGACACATTAGCCAAACCATCACAGTGGTTGTTCATTGATTAACTCTTTATTCATTCTTTCTCTCACTCAGCAAATATTTAATAAGTACCTACTCTTGTGCCCTGTTCTTCATTCATGAACCAGCAATTGCTCTGAGAGTCTACCTGCCAACTCCTTGTCACAAAGAAATTGGGTATGATTGTCTGCACATGTACAGATATGAACCAAACTGTATCAGGGTTCTCCAGGGAAACAGAACCAATAGACACATACATATTTAGCTCTCAGGCTAGAAATTCTAGTAAGAGTTGATTATGAAATATTGAGTCAGAAAGTCTTCTGATCTTTGAAAGTCACTGTTCTTGCTTTTATGACCTTCAACAGATTGGATGATGCCCACCTACATTATGGAAAGTAATCTACTTTAAATAAGGTCAACTGTTTGAGATGCTAATCCCATGAAATACATATACAGTAATAACATGCAAATATTTGACTGAACAACTAGACACCATAACCTGGTCAAGTTGATACATAAACTAATCATCACACAGGCCTAGGACCAAACTAAAATGCAAAGTTATATTAAGACCCTTCCTAAATCCAGTACCCTAAAACTTGATACAGTTGATGAAAGGCTATATAAAAAAGAAACATGGCTCTTCTGGTCTTGGCTCTCAGGGGAATGGAGCTCTTTCCCCCATGAACTCATAAAAATAATCCAGCCTTCATGTGGATTTGAGGTCAATAGTTACACTATCTGTAATAAGGCTCACATAGTGTGAATATTGTATGCCTCTCAAACCTCCAAAGTAAGAGTTTAGTAGAAAAGATTCTTGGGTCCATAGTTTCTATGAGAAATGATCACAAGCAAAAGAAAATCTCCCCAGAGAGAGGTAAATTAGCCTCAAAAAATTCCCAGAGATATAAAGTTGTAAGGGTCCTATTTTTACAATTTAAAAATCACAAATCATGACAAAAATCAGCATAAGTGAAACAGCACAGTCTGCTAACTCAAGAGAAGCATATTCTCAATGACTATTGATAGTTAAGTTGCAATGCATAGGTTATTTTGAAAGAAAGTTTAAAATTGTGAATAAAATAAAAGTATATTAAGGCATGACTAAGGAAAGTAACAAAATTACCAGGTATAATTGAAAATCATAAAAATAAAATAATTTAGAACATCTATAAATTACAAAAATATATATGAACTGAAATTAGAAATTTTATGGATGGTAGATGGGTTAAGATAATAGAGAGAAAGGGAGTGGAAACTATCCAAAAAAAATCAGTTGAGAATTTTCCCAAAAAAGAAACACTGAAACAGTTTATCAAATACAGGAAGCCTAACAGTTCTCAAACAAGATAAGTAATAATAAATTCTCTTTTCCTTAAATGTAAATATATTGAAATTAGTAAGAAAGAAAAAAGTAAGCTTTATACTACAGAGGTTTAACAATCATTTACATAGCTGATTTTTCAACAGAAAAATGGAAGTCAGAATAAAGTGGAGCAATCTTCAAAACGTCGATAGAAAATAAATGTTAACCTAAAAATTTTTACTCATTGAAATTGTCTTCCAAGAATTTTTGTGAAATAAAGACATTTTCAAACAAACAAAAACTGAAAATGTTTAATTACAACCTTTATTAAAGGAAATTCTGATGGCTATAATTTAGTAATAAGGAAAATAAGCATGGCAGGAAGGAATGAGAAGAAGCAATGCCAAGCAGAAAAAAAGATAAATATTTGAGTAAATCTAAAGAAACACCAATTTCTTAAAACAAGAATAATTATGTCTATTTTTGAAAGAAAAAATACTCAGTAATAGCCCCTATGTCAGGAGCATGTAATTAAAATTAAAGCTTTCTGAAGACTTCTTGGTGTGGGCAGGGTAACAATATAGATTACTATTTCTAATGCTAAGTTAAATAGGTCTGTTGAAATTTCTAAAGTAAATACTAAAAGAATAGAAATCAAATACAGAACAAAAAATGAAAATTAAATATAACCTAAAAGTCAATGCAAAAACAAAATCAAGGCAGTAGGCAGAAAATGAAGATTAAAAAGCTGAACAAGAAAAGCACAAAATAAGGTGGTAAAAAAAACCCCAATATATCCGTAACCACAGTAAATAAAATAAAATTTCCAATTTAAAATATTTTCAGACAGATTTTATTAAATCAAAATACAGTTATATGTTATAAATACGAGGTATATTTAAAATATAAGGGCAATTAAAGATGATAGAAAAAAGTAAATACAAAAGGGAAATTACCTAGAACAACTCAAGTTGACAGATCTATATAAAAATCTTAAATTGAACTTTATGTAAAAAATGAACTACTAGGGAAAAAGAGGTTTACTAAAAAAGAATTATGACCTTTTTATATTTGTAAATACCTAATACATTCATGAATGAAAATTATAGAGAAATATGACAGAATGATAAGTGCAAACTTCAGGATGCTAATGAATTCTGGGGTGAAAGGCAGGGACAGAAGTGGTGGTTCCACTGGCGCTGAAGAAAGGCGGTAGCACCTTGAACATATTTATTGTTCTTTTTAATTTGAACATATGTATTCTACATGTTTATTCTATATATGATATTCCCTAAAAATAAAATTGTTATGATTAATAATATACACAAGTGTATGAACAAAGTTGAAGGGACGAACATTTATCAATTTGTGTTAGAGTGATAGAATTTTTGTCCTAATTTTACAAATAGTTTCAAAATAGTTATAATTTCACTTTCTTCCTTATCCCCGTGAAATTATAAAAATAATGCAAATTGAACTCTAGATTTGGGGAAATAGGCGAGTTATAGCTATGATATGAAACAGTTATTTAACAGGGAGCTTTTTAATATCAAATAAGATTTGTACTAACCTGTTTGAAATCGGCATTTAATTGTGTATCACACAGTTGTGAAAACTAAGAAATAAAGGAGATCAATAATTTCCAAAAGCAAAAATGATAGCTCTAAGTTTAATAATTCCCACAGATTTGAGACATAAAATTTCTGATTTATTAACTATATGTAGCATTGTATCCTTAATTAAGTTTTAAATTCTCACTGCAAAGAGCTCAGAAAAAAACCACTTTAATTTAGAAGTATAGGACAGCAAACAGAGAGATGATATTTTAGAAGAGAAATTGAGAGTTGAAGTGAAGATATATTAATTGTTTTAATCATTAGATTTTCCATTTTTTTCCTAAAAGCATTTACATAGTGATATATAATTAATTCATTATAACGGCAATTTCCTCTTTTCAGTGTATGGGAAACAGCTCTTTGAAGTATATTTTGCATGAGATATAATCACTTGGTTTTAATACTGGGCATGACTCTATTCAACTGAAAATACTTGAACTGGATAAGGAATATCAAGATCACAAGATTCTAAGAGCCGCTAACTTAAAAAAGAAAAAAGAACAGTTTTGTATGGGAGTAGGTAGCTTTAGACTATATGTTACTGAATTCTTTATATGAAAGAATCTTGGATTCATGTAATGAAAATAAGGGTTAAGTATGATGCTTCATTACTCTGTGGAAGATAGTTACAAGTATTTTCTATTTAGCATTATTACTTTTGTATGTATTAAGTTGTCAGATGTGTATACTGTGACCTCTATTCTGAGTTCAGTGCAGTAAAATCATCTAAAGGGTAAAAAGAGGTAGAAAGTTCTTAGAGAGCAGTATAAAAGATATTATGGTCCCTCAATAATTATGCAATAATTCTGTTGAAGAAAGCTATTCTATTACAAGTCCTATTTTTAGGCACTTGCTTTAACTTTATAGAAAAAAAGTAACTATTCTTCTTAGATGAGGTTTTATATTCTTGACAAGTGCTCATAACAACTAATGTTTCCTGGACATTTTTAAAGAAGAGAGAACACATGTTCTATACAGGTACACACAAAATTTTGTATGCTCTGACAACCTTTAAAATATACTTTAGGCTTATCATTTTCATTCATAGAAGCATAAAGTTTTGTTAGTTTACTGAGACTGAAAAGGAATCTAAAGAGTTCACACTACGGTTATGTGAGGATTATTATTTTTCATATAATAAACTTTATTTTTAAAGAAGTTTTAGATTACAGAAAAGTTACATCAAAAGTGTAGGGGAAGGGCAATCAGCAAGATAGTGGCAGAGTAAGGAGCACCTAGAGTCAGTTCCTGCTACAGGGCAGGTAGTAAACACCCAAAGCTATCTGGAGATAGATGAAGCACCTGTTTGGGTGCTCGAGGAGGCCAGAAGAGCATCTGCAACATACTTGAAGGAATGGAAGGAGTAGACTGCCCATCCACAAAGACTCATAATTAGAGCATTCCATGTCATTGAGGCCCGTGCCCATCCTCCACAGGAGGCACAAGCCACCTCTGGAGCTCTTCTGCAGCTGGAATTGAAAAATTCACTTCCCAAAAATGGGGGAGGAAGAGACAGATGGGCACCAACTTCAGCTACTGATGAGTAAATTCAGAGGGCTAAACTATAATCCTAAGAACAGCTAAAGTTTGAGCCTGTCCAAGTCAGAAAGAGGCTGGTAGCTGCCATCTTAACCCCGTGCCTGGCATGAGGGGAAGCAGGGTGGCCTGAAAATCACAGTGCTGGTGGGGACCAGCTTCTTTCCATCCAGATCAGACTGCAGCTCTAGCATAGGCCCCAGTGCCACCTCTGGCAGGGAGGAAGCTGTGGGGATCTGTGTCAACCTCTCTGGGAAATTACCAGCCAAGCTGGTAGAGTGATCATTCTACTCTGGCGGCATGAGCTGCCCCATTCTGTGGTTTGATTTGGAAGCTCCATTTCCCAAAAACAGGGGAGGAGATGATTTGCTGCTGATTTCAGCTATTGATTGATAGACTCAGCTAGCTAGAATATAACCCTGGGAACAGCTGGGGTGTGAATCTGTCCAAGTCAGAAAGAGGCTGGTGGCCACCATTTTGAATCCACCCTCAGCCTGAGGGGAAGCCCAGCTGACTGAAAATCACAGTGATGGGAGGAACTTGTTTCTTTCACCTAGATTAGCCTTCAGCCCCAGTCTAGGCTTCAGCCCTACCTCTGGTGGTGAGGAGGTTGGTGGGCCCTTCACCAGCCTATCCAGGTAAGTGTAGGTAACTTTG
The DNA here is from genome assembly GCF_030445035.2 of Dasypus novemcinctus. NCBI lineage: Eukaryota > Metazoa > Chordata > Mammalia > Cingulata > Dasypodidae > Dasypus > Dasypus novemcinctus. The sequence continues at coordinate 91,789,304 of NC_080676.1, forward strand.
TCTGGCACAACTAAAACTCAGAAGTCTACCAGGGCAACTGTGGTCATCTTGGAACCACACTGCATAGATTACTGCCCATAATTGAAGCTCCATCCCCATCCCAGGCAGGGGAGAAAGGGGCATGAAGCTTCATCAGTCTCTCTGGGCAACTACAATTAGACCTGTACAACTTGTATTATTCCACACAGCTGTGACTCTGTGCCTATCTCTGGCATGGGAGAAAGTTGCGAAGTTTCATTGGTCCCTGGCGCAGTGAGGGTAGCTTGAACCTCCACAGTTTATAGCACCAATTACAACTTTGGCTCCTACTGCACAACCAGCAAGGAGAAAGGGCATGAAGCCCTAAATTAAAAAGAAAAATTGTACCCAGAATAAATACTCTAGTAAGCTAGATGCCAAGACACCAACAAAAAATTACAATCCACACCAAAAAACAGTAAGTTATGACCCAGTTAAAGGAACAAGATAAGGCTCCTGATGACATAAAGGAGTTGAGACAACTAATCATAGATGTTCAAACAAATCTCCTAATAAATTCAATGAGCTGGTTAAAGAGATTAAGAATATTAAGAAGATAGCAGATGAGCACAAAGAAGAATTTGAAAGCATACATAGAAAAATAGCAGACCTTATGGGAATGAAAAGTTCAATAAATGAAATTTTAAAAAAACATTGGAATCATATAATAGCAGATTTGAGGAAGCAGAACAAAGGACTGGTGGGCTTGAAGAAATCACCTCTGAAAGTAAACATACAAAAGAACAGATGAAGAAAAGAATGGAAAAATTTGACAAGGTCTCAGGGAACTAAAGGACAGCAAAATGTGTGCAAATATACATGTCATGGATGTCTCAGAAGGAGAAGAGAAGGGAAAGGGGCAGAAAGAATATTTGAAGAAATAATGGTAAAAAAATTTCCCAACCCTTTTGAAAGACATAGATATCCATGTTCAAGAAGCACAACATACTTCCATCCAAAAAAAATCCAAATAGACCAACTCCAAGGGACATACTCATAAGAATGTCAAATGCCAAAGACAAAGAGAAAATTCTGAGAATAAGAGAAAAACAATGCATAACACATAAGGGATACCCAGTAAGATTAAGTGCTGATTTCTCACCAGAAACCATAAATACAATAAATATATACAAGTAGTATATTTAAGATACTACAAGAGAAAAAACTTCCAGCCAAGAATCTTATATCCAGCAAGACTGTCTTCAAAATGAGAGCGAGATTAGAATATTCATAGATGAACAGAAATGGAGGTGGGTTATGGTGTGGACCATTGACCATGGGATGCAGCAGTGCCCAGAGATGTATTCACCAAGTGCGACAAATGTCTTATGATGATGGAAGAGGTTGTTGTGGGGGGAGGAGTGGAGTGTGTGTGGAGGAATATGTGGGGACCTCATGTTTTTTGAATGTAACATTAAAAAAATAAAGACAAAAAAAATTAACATCTTCAAAGATCCTATTTATAAATGGGTTCACATCCACAGGAACATAGATTAAGAATTGAATATGTTTTTGGGGGGATATGATTCAATTCCCAATAAACACCAAAATATTGAAACTACTAAAGAGAATCAATATTTTAAAAGCATTTTCATTTGCAAGAATTAGCAAATATAAGCAGCAACAAATCAAACTTAATAAGCTTACCAAGACACCCTCTCAAATATTTAAGAAAAGTGACATAAATCTGTACATATCTAAGAAATGCTGGACTGGCAGAAAGATTGGGGGACTTTGGAGTTAGACTTGGTAAAATTCTATTTTCCCTCAGGCAAGTTATAGAGTGTTCCTCAGCCTTACATCTGCTCATTTTTAAAAATAAATAATTCCTGTAAGTGAGAAAAATAAGTGAAATAATATGTATAAATAGGGGACAAATAGTAGGCTTTTAACAAAATTATACCATTATTAACAACAAAGATCAAGTATATGGTTTCTCAAGAATGGATGGAATCTTTAATTCTTTAAAATATCAGATAATATTACACTAGGAAGCCCTTTAGTTATGGTTGGGGGGGGGGAGGGAAGACACCACCTTTCCCTCCAGAAAAAGCTAAGTTAAAAAGAAAAAAACTTATAGAGGGGAGGGAGGGAAAGGGAGAGGAGGGGAGAGGGAAGGGGAAGAGGAAAGAGGGAAGGAAGGTGGGGAGGGAGGGAGGGAAGAAGGAAGGAAATGATACAAATCAGCTCCAATGGGGGGGGTGAAGGGTAATGAAACTTGAACGTAAAATGAAATAGAATTTGGAGTAAATTATTTTCCTAGAACTAGAAGATAGCGCCAGTTCAAATTAATTTCCCAAACACAGGCATATTTTTCACATACTTTCAAAAACTTCATGTATTGGTTCCTAGTAGTAAGAAAATGAAATTAATACCATAATCATATAAAAATGTAACTTATTTCTTCATAATTATGTTTATTTGCTTTAATTTTAAGGGAAGTAATTAATAAGTTGGGGCAAAAACGTGAGGGTTACTAATGCAGACAGGATTGTCTAAGATGTGAATGATACACTTAAGGTACTGGGGCCATGTACAAAATCAAACCCCAAATATAAGTATCACTTGAAATAATTATATCTTGATCAAAATGTACTTTACAATACAGTAAGACAATCAAGAAAAAATATGGCACACAATGCAACCAGTAGCTAATGAAGGAAAATAATTCCTTCACCAAGATGATGGTTATATCTTTAAAAGCCAATAGGATACTGTATTAGTCTGCCAAAGGGGTGCTAATTCAAAATACCAAAAATTGATTGGTTTTTATAAAGAGTATTTATTTGGGGTAGGAGCTTATAGATCCAGGCCATAAAGCATAAGTTACTTCCCTCACCAAGGTCTATTTTCACATGTTAATTTTGGAGCAAGATGGCTGCCAATGTCTGGAAGGGTTCAGGCTTCCTGGGGTCCTCTGAATTCAGTGCCTCTGTTTTCTCCACAAGGTCAGCTGTAGACTGTGAAGCTCTCTACACTCTGCCTCTCTCCACAAGGTCAGCTGTAGACTATGAGGCAAACCGCTGTGTCTCTTCCTGGGGCTCCAGTTTCAGCATCAAACTCCAACATCAAAACTCCAACATTAAAAGCTCCCAACTCTGTCCTTTACCATGCATTTAATCTGTGAGTCCCCACTCACCAAAGGGTTGGTGCAAGAGGTTTACATGATTACTTAATCAAGCAAACCTCTGAATCAAATGTAATCTAATATGCCTGGAGGAAAAGATGAGTTTACAAATATAATCCAATATTTCTTTTTGGAATTCATCAATAATATCAAACTGCTACAGATACCTACTACTTACAGGTTTTGTAGTTGACCATAAAGTCTAGTGCCCCAACAATAACACAATCTAATATTGCCCATCTATGTCTGTGAAAATGACAGTGAAAATGATAGCATAAATGAGAAATGTTTGTTCTCAGCTGAATACAAATTATTCCTTCCAATTAAACTCCAAGTACTCATTCATAAGTGGGAAAATTATCATGCTGTTAAAAAAATATACTGAAGAACATCAAACATGCTTACTCTGAATAGCTGAATTAAATTTGAGTTTATTCTTTTATTTATTTATTCATTTATTCAACAAACTTTGGTTAAGTTCCTATTATATAGCAGACTTAATGAAAGATGGCAGCAAAACAAAAAGATGGAAGTTATGTTAAATTCTCATTAGAAATTTAATTTAAAAATCAACTAACCAAACAAACTAGTTAGCAGAGTATTGTTTTGGCACTTTTATTTTCAGTTATAAATCTACTTCTCAGCTAGATATCTGCTTAAAGGACATGATACGATATCCAATTCTTATTGAATACCATATAAAATATATAAAATAATAGAAAATAAAATATGAAAAAATTGATTTGCACTAAAATACATAAAATATCTGAGTCAACAAATATTAAAATGACCACCGTATAAAATTTAATCACCAGATCACATAACAGCAAAGAGATGTTATTTAATTAAGAACATTTTGAAGCCAATCTGATTTAAAAATGTCAAGAATGGTGACAGAGTTATCTTCTTTGTGTGATAATCACCAAGAAATGCCATATCCTCGAAGCAGGATGCCACCAGATTTGAGGAACTTTAAAGCATTATGTCACAAACAATGTTCTTTAAAATTTTATCCAGTTTTGGAGAAAAAAACATGCAATAAAAGATTGACAATATTAGGCAGTATATAAAAACTGAATAATTTGTGCAGATAGTAATTTCTATAAGGATTCAAATGAACAGATAATTCATAAAGAGGTAAATATGGTAGTTTTGCCTTTAAAGTTCAGGTAACAAATTTTTATTCCCAGAAAGTCATTTTAAGTAAGATATGACAGGTGAAACCACCCTCATATAAACTTTTAATATTTTCTAGTGCTGTTTTAACTAGTGCTGTTAAAAAAAAAAAGTGAAGAAAAAGGAAGGAAAAAACAGCAGACAATTTTGTGAGTTTGTGTTAGCAGAAAAAAACAGAAAATGGAAATAGAGAAGGGGTTGCAATAAGTTGGTTTTCTTTTCATAGCTGAAGCATTTGAGATGCCATGGAAGCAGTTAGGAATTTGGGTATAAATTGCAGTAAGAAGTTAGGACTAAAAGAAAAAACAATAGACAAGACAAGTCATGAGAGATTTAAAAGGGAGAACTTAAAAAAAAATTGTGATATAGTGTCTACAGTCAGGGACCAAGAGAATACAATGCCAACAAGTTATACAGAGATGTCAGAGAGAGAAAAGGAAGGCTAAAAGAGCTAGGTTTTGCAAGACCTGTAGGGTGATGATTAAGAAAAGTATATGTGGATGGCAGTGGAGAATTGTTAGCAATAGGATTAAGACCACAGAAAATTTGAATGTATTAAGGATTGAGAATTTTTAAGTCATTGCATTATGTAGAAATGGTGGGAGATGTGAAGGCTAACATTCTAAGTTGGTGTAAATCAGGCCCTGCTAGAGGCAAACAGGTGTGCATAATCATTATATTTTCTAGCAATTTATATCAGTTAGTATAAATGACTAATTAAAATAATAAAATATCCATGAACCCTTGTGCATGAGCACATTCCTGTGGATGTGCACACATCCTCTTATGAGGAATCAGAGAAAAATAAGCAGAAAATAAGATAAGCAATGAAAACAGATTCAAAATTGTGTGCACTTTTCTAACCAGAATATTTTAGAAACCAGCATGACAGACACCTATCCTTCTACCTCCAATACAAATATTGATTGTGCAACCTGGTCAGAGAAATAACTCACTGTGACTCACCTGGAACTTTCCTTACTGAAGAGTAAAGAAGATTGCAGCTAGTAGGTACCAGGAAGGGGAGTCCTCTTCCAGCAGAACCCCACATTTGTTGAGAAGATATTGCTCTAGAGTCTAGACTCTCTTCTCTATAGCCACAGTAAAATTCAGGACCTGTCCCCATATTTGTGACTGATAGACAAGATTACAATTAGAGCAGTGTTCTTAACAAGGGTCAGTGGGCTTGAATGAAATTCAAAATAACATTATTCTTGTGGGAACATGTTGGTGCTGGTGTGATATATTTATTAAATAATACACAGCATAGTGTGGACTTAGTAAGGGGTCTATGGTTTTCACCTGACTGGCAAAGGGGTCTATCAAATGAAAAAAGGGCATGTCTTATAGATTCTGCAAAAACACAGAGGAAATAAATGCTTATTGAGCACCTGTACCTTCTCATTTAGTCCTCACTATCATACTATGTGGTAACTAGGATTAGATGGAGAAACTGAGTGTAGTGAGTTTATTTGAAATGCCCTAGAGAAACAGTAAAAGGCACAGCTGGAACTCAAACCCAAGTCTGACTCATTAAATACATTTCTTTTCACTGCCTTAGTTCAATTACATGAATTATAGAGTCCCTTCCAGGAACAAGCTAAGAGAAATAGCATTGGAGGATTAACTCTTTGGAAATTACAGAGTTTGCCAGTCTCCTTTCACAGCACACCCTAGCTGTGGCACTTGATTAACCATATAAATGTCACAAACTGGTAAGTCTTCTTTTCACTTTTAAAATTCATAGTTTTTAATAAAATATTCTTACCCTCAGTAGAGATAAAATTATCTTACAAAGTACATGGTAGAATAGCTGCATAAATTATAGATTTTACACACCTCGTGAGGTATGAGTTAAGATGATATTTACCATCTTCACAGGGTGGTTTCTAACTTGATACTAGCAATCTAGATGTAACTACATATAAATCTACCTGAATGAAAATACTTAGATATTAGAAAACAGAGATGATGCCATGGCCCTTCTAGGATCAAAGGGCAACAAATTTCCAAGTTATGCTTTATCATTAAGAATTTTCCCCAGATGAATTAAAACTTAGATTCCAAGATGAATTGGAGTTTGAACACTAGTGTAAACAAGAGACTCCAATTTGTTACTGAGAACAACTCAAATCTGCTACCTGATAACAACAGATAAGCAATCCAGTAGCTAGCCAATCTGAGTGGATAATTCAAACATGTTATATAACGATGGAGCAATGGTTTCCAGGTATCCAGATTATCAGTCACAAGACACTTGATCCATTCCACTTGGGAAGATTACTACTCACTCAATGACTTGTTATGCTGTCAGAATTTCATGCTGAAGGAAAAATAATGTCCTGTAAAAGGAATAAAGCAAATCTCTGGCCATTAAAACTCTGGCATTTCAACAAGAGTAGTGTTTTAACTAGCAGAGATGCCTCATTTATTTATTTTTGTTGTTTGCTTATTTATTTATTTTAGCTATCTTTAAACCTTCCTTCAAATAAAAGTTATTTATTCCTTCTAGAACTATGGAAATGACTAAAGACTCATTCTTACTATCTTACTTTGTATGATGAAAATGTCCAACTGATACAGAAAAATATGAAAGAAATTTTGAGCTCTGTTGTTCAGGTAACACATTCTTGCTTAAAAAATTAAAAAGCATTAGTGGATTGCCATTCAAAATAATTCAACCTTTCATGTAGCAGCAAGAACTATACTTTTCAGATAATGGGACACAGGAAGAGAAAAGGAAGTCATGGAGTCCTAGCATAATACAACTGCCAGCCAAGAATTTTATATCTGTCGGGCCCCTCTTTGGAAATGGTGTTTATGTGTGATGAATCTGGACTCAGATGGGATCTCCCTTCATAAGACTTTCATGCTAATGTGCTGGAGGTGCAGTTAATGTTGGGGTTTAAGATATATTTAGGGGATTTGAATCTCTGGACTGACAATGTGATAGCCAGATCCTGAGCCTCAACAGACTCTAGCACCTACAATCTGATTTATTGGACTTACCACACTCAGCTAAGATGGAGGTGAAGAAGGACAACCACCACACCATGGAGCCTAGAGTGATTACAACTGAAAATGGGAGGATTGCATCCAGCATCCAGGTGGAATCTGAGCCTCCTCTTGACATAAAGGTGCAATGGACACAACCAATCCAGTGTCCACATAGAAGAGGTGGCATTGGATTGGGAAAAGTGGACATAATGGACAAAGGGTATGGGGAAAGGCAGGAAGAGATGAGAGGTGGAGGCGTCTTCGGGACATGGAGCTGCCCTGGATGGTGCTTCAGAGGTAATCACCGGACATTGTAAATCCTCACAGGGCCTACATGATGGAATAGAGGAGAGTATGGGCCATGATGTGAACCAATGTATATGAGGTGCAGAGGTGCCCAAAGATGTACTTACCAAATCCAATGGATGTGTCATGATGATGGGAACGAGTGTTGTTGGGGGGGGGGAGAGGGGGGGTGGGGGGGTGGGTTTGAATGGGACCTCACATATATATTTTTAATGTAATATTATTACAAAGTCAATAAAAAATAAAAAAATTAAAAAAAAAAAAAAAAAAAAAACTTTCTTTAACAAATAAGGGAGAGATTAGGATATTCTCAGGAGACTAGACCTGCCCTACAAGCATTGCTAAAGGGCATTCTTCAGGCTGAAACAAAAGGACAATAGGCAGTGATTCAAAGTTGCATAAAGAAATAGTTTGTGTAACTATTTCGGTAATTATAAATGCCAGTGATAATGTATTTTTTAAACATTTAACTCCATTTTTTACTTCCCACAGATTCTAAAATGCAAAAGCACAAAAAAATAATAAATCTATGGCTTGGTGGCATTCGAAGTATAAAAATACAAAATATAGTTTGTAACAAATACAAAAAATGTGGGGATTCAGTAGGGTAGAGGAACAGTGTATGTATATGCTATTAAAGTTAAGTTGATGTATCTCTCGAGAGAAAGGGTGGCTCCCAGGGCATTGGGGCAGTTGAGCAAGTTAGGTCCTGAACACTGTTGCAAGTATCTCTGGACGTGGCTCCTCAGGAAACGGAGGTTGGCTGTCACTGTGGGCACCAAGGGGATGGGAAAATGGATGTTACATGTGTGGAACCAAGGTAAAAGTGGGGTAAGAGAGGAGTTTTGCGAGAGTACACAAGGATGGATATAAAACATGTAATATTACACCATAAACATATAGGGGACGACAGACTGATAATGTAAACCATAATGTAAAACATAGGTTAACTAACAATTTAGAAAACTGTATATCCTAAAGTATGCACCACAATGTAAGCACAGATGTCACCTTGTTTGAAACCTATTGTCTCAGACTCTGTACATCACTTTAAGTAAATATGATGTGAATAGGTTGTAAGAGTATCGCTGTGGAAGGGAAAAGGTTTTGTGGTGGATGTGTGGGAGTGCTGTATATTGTATATATGAATTGCTGTGGTCTAGGGCTCTTGTGAAGAGAAGTTCAATAATTAGGGAAAAAAAAAAAAGAAAAAAATAAGATGTAGAATTTTTCCAAGTCAACACGTATTCTATATCTAACCTTTAAACCCATCGCTATATGCCATTTTGCTAGTAAGGGATCCTGACATTATATTGGGCTTCAATTTTCAGGAAGTTCTGGATCACAGAGTGGTTCAACAATGGCAGCAGAGGAATACTGGTATAGGATACTATGGACAGGTGATATATGGCTTACAGGGAGCTATACAGGGCATATGTCCAGGGTGCATGGTAATGTTTGGATATACTCATAGTGGCAACAATTAAAAACTACAGCTGGGGGGGTACTGGGTTCCTGGCCGGGGTGCTCTGTCGTGGTTCCTAGGGGAGCAGCGGCAGTCCCCCAGGTGCAGCGGCAAGGACTGGGAAGGAATGAGGGTCCAACAGTGAGCCCCTGATACTAATGACTATGCTTGTGAGCCTATATGCCTGAAATAAGAACAAGGCCTACAGCAGCACTGTGCCTGGGAATTTCCTCCTGACAGCCTTCATGTTACTCAAATGTGGCCAGTCTCGAAGCCAAACTCAGCATGTAAATGCAATGCCTTCCCCCCAGCGTGGGACATGACACCTGAGGATGAGCCTCCCTGGCACCAAGGGATCACTATCACTATCCAACTGATGATGCAACTGGAAAATGACCTTGAATTGAAGGTTCAATGCGGATCAGCAGAATATCCCTGTCTACATATAATAACATGACTTTAAAATGCTGTTTGACCTAATGTAAGGGGGAAATGGAAAGGAGAAATGAGTTTATGTGGCTACGAGTCTCTAAAAAAGAGTCTTGAGGCTGTCAGAAGGATTGCCCTTATGCACAACTGAGCAGAGTCTAAGAGACAGATAAAGCAGATACAATCTCCAGGTATTGGTTCCTTGGAGGGCTAAAGAGACCCACGAGTTCTATGGTCATGGCAGAAGGGGTTCACTGCCATGTCAGATGGCCCTTCTTTGGAGCTGGTGTTTCTGCGTGATGGAACTGGACCCAGATGGGATCTCTTTTCATAAGACTTTCATGCTACTTTACTGGAATTGTAGTTGGTGTTGGGGTTTAAGATATAATTAGGGGATTTGAATCTCTGGACTGACAATATGATAGCCAGGCCCTGAGCCTCAACAGACTCCAGCTCCTACAATCGGATTTATTGGACTCACTCACTCAGCTAAGATGGAGTTGAAGAAGGACAACCACCACACCATGGAGCCTAGAGAGCCTACAACTGAAAGCAGGAGGATTGCATCCAGTATCCATGTGGAATCTGAGCCTCCTCTTGACATAGAGGTGCAATGGACACAACCAATCCAAGGTCCACAGAGAAAAGGTGGCATTGGAGTGGGAAAAGTGGACATGGTGGCTGATGGGTATGGGGAATGGCAGGAAGAGATGAGATGTGGAGGTGCCTGTGGGATTTGGAGTTGTCCTGCATGGTGCTTCAGGGGCAATCACCGGACATTGTAAATCCACCCAGGGCCCACTGGATGGAATGGGGGAGAGTATGGGCCATGATGTGGGCCATTGACCATGAGGTGCAGAGATGCCCAGAGATGTACTTACCAAATGCAATGGATGTGTCATGATGATGGGAGTGAATGTGGCTGGGGGGGGGGAGTGGTGGGGTGGGGGTGGTGGGGTTGAATGGGACCTCATATTTTTTTTTTAATGTAATATTTTTACAAAATCAATAAAAATAAAAAATAAAAAATAAAATAAAATAAAGTTAAGTTGATATCAAAACAAACATAAAATTATAGATTTGGGTTATTAAATTTAAGCTCCATGTAAATTCAAAGAAATATTTGGAAATTTACCCAGAAAGAAATAAGCAAGGACTCAATGTAGTACAAATTAGTACAAAAAGAATCAAATAAATATGAAAGTAAACATTTATGGGAGAATTGAAGGACAAAAAGGTATAAGATGTACAAACACCAAATAGCAAAATGGAGGATAAAGTCCTGCATTATCAGTATTACTTTAATAGTAAATGGACTAAACTCTCTAGTCAATAGTCAGAGATTGGCAGAAACAATAAAATTGTTGACATAACTAAGAGCTGTTTACAAGACACTCACAGAAAATTCAGTGTCAAGTAGGTTGAGAGAGAAAAGAATGAAAAAGTGTACTATGCAAATCACTACCCAAAGATACCTGGGTGGCTTCACTAATATCAAATACAATAAACTTTAAGACAAAAACTGATATGAGGGACAAAAAAGGTCACTATATACTGGCAAAGGGGTCCATTCAACAGGAAGACATAACAATTATAATTATAGATGCATTTAATGACAGGCCTCAAAATATATGAAGCAAATATTGAAAGATTTGAAGAAATAAGTGGTTCTATATTAATAGTATTAATAGAAAAGTTGATAAACCATTTTCATTAATGGATATAACATATAGACATAAAGCCAGTTAAGAAATAGAATTCCTAAACAATTCCATAAACTAAACGGACCTAAGACATATATAAAACACTTCATCTGACATCAGAATACACATTCTTCTCTAGTGCACAGGGATCATTCTCCAGGATAGACCCTATGTTAGGTCACTAAAAGCCTCATTAAATTAAAAAATATTGAAATCATGCATTGTATCTTCTTAAACCACAATGGAATAAAGCTAGAAATCAATAACAGATGGAGAACTGGAAAATTCACAAATATGAGCACTCTCTTAAGCAATAAATAGGCCAAAGAAGAAATCAAAAGAATTAGGAAATATCCTGAGGCAAATTAAAACAAAAACACAACATATCAAAGGTATGAGACTCAGAAAGGTAGTGGTATGAGGGATATTTATAGCTCTAAATGCTTTCATTTAAAAAGAAAAAAGAACTTACATTAGAGAGGTCACAGCTGGAGGATATAGAAAAAGAAGAATGAACTAAGCCCAAAGTGATCAGAAGGAAAGAAATAACAAAGATTAGAGCAGAGATAAATGAAATAGTGAATTAAAAAAAAAAAAGACAAAGAATTCATGAAACCAGAAATAGTTTCTTTGTAAAGACCAATAAAAATTGATAAAACTTTAGATTGATGAAGAAAATAGAAAGAGGATACAAATAATAATATCCAGATATGAAATAGGGGACATTACTACCAAATACAGAAATAAAAATGATTATAAGAGTATACTATAGAAAATTATAAATTACAAGGTTAGATAACTTAGATGAAATGGACCAACTATGCTGATTTAAGATGAAATAGATCTCAAAAGGCAAAAAAAAAAAAAAAGTGAAAAGAAGCCTCCCAATAAAGAAAAGCCCAGAAACAAATGGCTTCACCAGTGAATTTTATGACACATCCTGTATTAGTCACACAAAGGGGTGCTGATGCAAAATACCAGAAATTGGTTGGCTTTTATAAAGGGTATTGATTTGGAGTAGGAGCTTACAGATACCAGACCATAAACACTTAAGATACTTCTCTCACCAAAGACTATTTTCACATTTTTGGAGAAAGATGGCTGCCAATGTCTGCGAGGGTTCAGGCTTCCTGAGTTCCTCTGGGCCCAGCTCCTGTTTTCTCCACAAGGTCAGCTGTAGACTATGGGGCTCTCTAGTCTTTGCCTCTCTCCATAAGGTCAGCTATAGACTATCAGGTGAACAGTTCTATCTCCTTCCCTGGGGCTCCAGCTTAAGATTTCAGCATCAAATTCCATCATTAAAACTCCAACATTAAGAAAGCCCTCAACTCTATCCTTTGCCATGCCTTTTATTTGTGAGTCCCCACCCACCAAGGGGTGTGTACTCAACTCCCTACTGACACAAGATGTTTACATAATACTTAATCAAGTAAACCTATGAATGCAGCATTATCCAATATGTCCAGAGGAAAGATCAGTTTACAAACATAATCCAATATTTCTTTTTGGAATTCATCAATAATATCAAACTGCTACACATCTTAAGAAAAGTTAACACCAGAACTGCTCAAACTGTTCCAAAAATTTGATGAGGAGGAAAAACACTCTAATTCACTCTGTACGATGGATATCATCCTAATACCAAAGCTACCTAAATATAGCACAAAAAAAGAAATTACAGACCAATATACCTTATGAATATACATGCAAAAATCTTCAACAAAATACTAATAAACGAAATCTAACCACACATTAAAAGAATTATGCAACATGATCTACTGGGATTTATTTATTCCTTGTGTGAATATTTGGTTCAATGAGAAAATGAATTAATGTAATACACTACATTGATATAATGAAGGAAAAAACACACAAATGATTATCTCAATTGACACAGAAAATGTGTTTGACAAAATACAGCACATTTTCTTCATAAGAACACATAGAAAACTAGGAATAGAAGAAAATTTCCTCAATAGTATAAAAGGTATATATGAAAAATCCACAGCTAGCATCATAGTTAACAGTGAAAGTTTGAAAGTTTTTCCTCGAAGACCAGTAAAGGACAAGTATGCCCAAGTCACCAATTTTAATTCACTTTATGTGGGAAGGGTAAACCAAGAAATTAGGAACTACAAGTCATCCAACTTGTAAAGGGAAAAATAAAACCACAATGAGATACCATTTCACAACCCATAAAATGGCTGCTTAAAAAAAAAAAGGAAAGAAAAACCCAGAAAATTACAAGCGTTGGAGAAATAGTAATACTCATTCATTGCTTGTGGGAATGTAAAATGGTGCAGCCAGAGTGGAAGTCATTGGCAGTTCCTCAGGAAACCAAGTGTAGAATTACCATGTGACCTGGCAATCCCACTACTAAGTTTATACCAAAAAGAATTGAAAGTAAGGAATTAAACAAATTTGCACAGTGATATTCATAGCGGCATTATTTACAATCGCCAAAAGATGGACGCAGCCCATGTCCATCAAGAGAAGAATGAATAAACATTATGCAGTATTTACAGACAGTGAGATATAATTCAACTACAAAAAAGAATGAAGTTTTGATACACACAACATCGATGAATCTTAAAGACATCATTTTGAGTAAAAGAAAGCAGACACAAGAGGCCAAGTATTACACGATCTCACTGTTATGAAATAACATAATAACCAAAGTCATAAAGTTACAATCTGGAGTATTGGATACCAGAGTCCAGGTTGGGCTTAAGGGAATGGGCTTGAGTTGTACAGAGTTTCTTTTTGGGGTGATTATAAAGTTTTGGTAGTGGTAGGTTGTGATGGTACCATAATATTTTGAGTATATTTAATACCAGTGGATTATATATTTCAGTGTGGTTAAAAGGAGAAATTTTAGGCTGTATATATGTTACTAGAATATTTTTTTAAAATCCATAGGACAGTATAACATAAACAGTAAATCCTAATATAAACTATGTATTAATACTATATTTAATTGTATGATTATGATATTATCCTTTCATCTATTGCTACCATGGTACCACACTAATGCAAAGTGTTAATAACAGGGAAAATGGCATGTGTGAGAGGTGTATATGGGATTCTGTATTTTCTGCAAGATTTTTCTGCAAATCTATTACCTCTCTAACAAAAAATTAAAATGAGAAAAAAAACTCCCATACCCATTAGCCCTCACTTCCTATTCATGCCCTGTATTAGGCAGCCAAAGGGGTGCTAATGCAATGTATCAGAACTCTGTTGGCTTTTATAAAAGGCATTTATTTGGGGTAGAAGCTTACAGTGAAAAGGCCCTAAAGAGTCCAAGTCTAGGTACCCTAAGAAGTACTTGCTCACCCAAAGTCATTGGCCAAGTGTTGAAGCAAGATGGCAGGTGATGTCCATGAGGGTTCAGCCTTCCTTCTTCTTAAAGTTCCATGGTCCCAGCTTCTTCTGATTTCAGCTGTAGGTTGGTATAAGGCTCATCTCTCTCCCCAGTGCTCATTTCTTTCTGGACTCAGCTGCTCTGTTCTCTTCATAAGGTCAGTTGTAGACTATCAGTGTCATCTCTCTTCCTGGGACCTCTGCCATGTCTAACGAGGTGTCTCTATTCCTGTGTTTTCCTTCTCTGTGTGTTTACTTCCATGGGAGAGACTGTTTCATCAGTCCACCAAGGGGTTTGGGAGTCCACACTGAGTTGCACTCTCATGACACAGTTGAATCAAAGCCCTAATCTTAACATAATTTAATCAGTTGTCTCAGCTGAATCCAATACAGTCAAAGGGTAATCACACCTAGAGGAACAGACCAGTTTACAAACATAATCTTATTGGAATTCATAAATAATCTCAAACTGCCATACCCCACACCCCAATCCTTTATCCAAGACAAACACAAATCTATTATTTGTCTCTATTCTGTAACTAGTAATCTGCATCTCTATACCTAATCTGGATATTTTATTTGCATGGAAATCAGATAATATGTGGTTTTTGTGACTGGATTCCCCCACATTGCACAATTTTTTAAAGACCTTTCCATTTGCTTCATATAAAAGTACTGCATCCATTTCTATGGCTAAATAATATTCCATTGTATGGGTATACTTTTATTTAACCATTCTTATATTAATAGATATTTGGGTTCTTTCCATTTGGGGAGGCTACTATGAATAATGTTGCAATGAATATTATTTCACAAATTTTGGGGTGAACATGTCTTTTCCTTTCCCTTGGATCGACACATATGTATAGAAATGCTGAACCATATGGTATCTCTATGTTAATTTAATCTTTTGAGCAACTGCAATGTTTTCCAAAGAGGTTGCACTATTTTACATCTCCACCAGCTGTGTATAAGAGTCCCAATTTCTCTCCACATTTTTGTCAATATTTATTATATCTTTATTTTATTGTATTTCTAACCACACATCCATACCAGTGGGTATCTTATTGTGATTTTGTTTTGTATTTCTCTGGTGGCTAATCTTGGTGAACATCTTTTTGTGTGTTTATTTATCACGTATATATCTTCTTTAGAGAAATGCCTAGTCAGATTCTTGGTCCATTTCTATCTTTGAGTATTCATCTCTTTATTATTAAGTTGTAAAAGATCTTTGTTCTAAATGCATGTCCCTTATTAGATATGCAATTTACAAATATTTTCTCTCACATTTAAATTGTATTTTCACATGCTTGTTGTTACTCTTTGAAGCATAAAATTTTGAAGTTTAATTTTTCTATTTTTCTTTTGCTTTTTTGTGCTACTTATGTCATAGCTAAGGTTTTGCCTAAAAGACACAAAGATTTATTCCTACACTTTCTTATAAGTGTTTTGCAGTTTTAAGTGCTACATGAAGATCTATGCTCAATTTTGAGTTATTGTTTACTTAAAGAGTGAGGAAGGGCTCTAACTTAATTCTTTCACATGCGGACAAACAATTGTCTCATTACCATTTGTTGAAAAAACTAGTCATTCTCCATTGAACTGCTTTTGGCACCTTTGTCAAAAACCAATTGATCATACACTGTCTTGATTACTGTAGCTCTGCAGTAAGTTTGGAAGTTGGAAAGTTTGAGTTCTCCAACTTTATTTTTCTTTTTAAAGATTAGTTTGGCTATTCTTGTTCTTTGACATTGCCATACAAATTTTAGTGTCAGTTTTATCAATATCTTTAAAAAATCCCCTGGGATTTTAATTACTTGAATCTGTAGCTAAGATCTTAACAGTAGTAAATCTTATCATATAGAAACAATGTTTTCAAATTCTCTTTGTTGTTTGTAAAATATACACTTTTCTTTTGTTAAATTATTTCCTAAACATTTTATTCTTTTATATACTATAGTAACTGAAATTGTTTTATTAATTACATTTTCACATTATTTGTCACTAGTGTATATAAATGCAATTGAATGTTATGTATCAATATTGATGTTGTAACCTACAAAATTGTTAAACTCATTTAATAATTCTGTTAGTTTTTTAAATGGATTTTTTAAAGATTTTTTTTAAGTTTATTTCTCTCCCCTTTCCCCCCCCCCCCAGTTGTCTACTTTCTGTGTCCATTCACTGTGTGTTCTTCTGTGACCACGTCCATCCTTATCAGTGGCACCAGGAATCTGTGTTTCGTTTTGTTGCGTCATCTTGTTGTGTCAGTTCTCCATGTGTGAGGCGCCATTCTTGGACAGGCTGCACTTTCTTTCGTGCTGGGTGGCTCTCCTTACAGGGCACACTCCTTGTGTGTGGGGCTCCCCTACGTGGGGGACACCCCTGCATGGCACGGCTCTCCTTGCGCGCATCAGCACTGCCCATGGGCCAGCTCCACACGGGTCAAGGAGGCCCGGGGTTTGAACCACAGACCTCCTATGTAGTAGGCGGACACCCTATCCATTGAGCCAAGTCCGCTTCCCTTAAATAGATTTTATTAGGATTATCTATATACAAGATTATGTCACCTGCAAATAGAAATAGTTTTATTTCATTTTCTTGTCTAATTTCCCTCCTTGGAACTTACAGGAAAATGTTGAAGAAATGGCAAAAATAGATAACCTTGTTTCATTCATGAGTCTAAGAGGAAAACATCCTATTCTTCATTATTAAGTTTTATGTTAGATGTGGGTTTTTTCAGAGATGATCATATTCAGGATAGAGAAGTTCCCATCTAATCCTAAATTAATAGCTTTTTTCATGAATTAGGTGTTGAATTTTGTCAAATGTTTTTTCTGAGTTTGATATGATCATGTGGTTTTGTTAATATGGTGCATAATATTGATTGATTTTCAGATATTAAAACAATCCCTACAATATTTCTTAAGATATAGCAGGGAACAAACAAAGCTAGGTTAATTAGTCCAGGGATTCAAATAGTCGTAAATAGGAAAATATGTTTACTAAAATGTACCTGTAGGAAAAATATCTGGACTGTTTTAAGAATTAATTATATCTCCCCAGTTCATAATTTAAAAATAAAATATTTTAGAATGTGTTCTTGCTTATTTGTGGCACATAGTTAAGTAATATTTAAACTTTATAAGTAATAAATCAATTTTTGATATATTAATTTATCAAAATCAAGCAATTAGAATTATAGGCAGTTAATGTATTAAGTTATCTATTTCAACCATTAACTGAATGCCATGTTTGAAGTTTTATGTCTGTGTTAGAAAATAATCACCAAATTGACTGAGGGATAGAAAATACCCAAATAAATGAAGAGTCTTAGCATGTTGCTGGATAAGAGGACACACGGATGGGAAGATACAAATTAGCTCCAGTTTAATTTATAAATTAAAGGTAATTCCAATCAAAATACAAACATAATATTCTTGAAATATGTTAATATAATTATAAAGCTCATCTGATGGACAAAGCAAGTGAAGAGGATTTTTTTAGAATTGAAAAACACTACTGATGCAAAATTAACATTAGAAGATATTAAAATGCCCTCCAACACATCAGAAAGTTCAACAACATAATATTGATGCTGAGTTAATCATTTTAGAATAAAACATGTTTATAAATATATATATAAGGTTAAGAATTGGCACCTAGATTTTCTCACTCTTGTGATCCAGTATGTCATGGCTGACTCCTTTTTTGGGCCCACTTTCCACCATCTGCTTTGTCCTTTTAGTGGGACCATGTATCTTTAAAATTCTAACAATGTTTATTTATTCTAGAATTAACACCTTCCAGAACAAGATATCATCATGCAGGGATTTCATCCAGTTTCAACCATGGTGCTGGACTGGGCTTCCCTCAACCTTCCTTCAATAGAATAGCCAGAGAGATTAACACCTTATCAAGCAGAGACCACTGCCCAAACCAGCAGGAAGCAGCTACGGAAGAATGACCATCACTCTTGAGCACCTCTTAGGAAAAAGGTTGTAAACTCTCTGAGGGGGGCTTTGAGTCAGGTTAGTATAGAATAGGTGGGAAGGCATCTGTGACCTGGAAGAGAACATGGACATGAGACCCCAACCAGAAACCCCCTACTACTTAAAACAAAGCTGGAAAGATCCTGATGATGCCTAGCCACAAGGACCAATTTGGAGCCCTGGCCACGATGTCCCATTTGGAAATCAAGGGTCAAAGGGGAAGCCTCAGATACCTCCAAAAGGCCTCACCATTGGCCCCCTAAGAGCCAGCAGGTGGGGCAATCAATCCAAAGAGCAAACAGCTAAGGATCCTTCACAAGAGAGGAAGAAAGATTTTTAAAAGGCCTAACCTGGGGCCTCACATGCACATCTCATCCCGTAGCATGCTCATAATCCATGTCTCAGATTGTGTACTTATCTCTCATCTTGTGTCTTAATAAAGTGTTTACTTCCT
Source organism: Dasypus novemcinctus (assembly GCF_030445035.2). NCBI lineage: Eukaryota > Metazoa > Chordata > Mammalia > Cingulata > Dasypodidae > Dasypus > Dasypus novemcinctus. Next base: position 91,808,334 of record NC_080676.1, read on the forward strand.
TGCCTAAAAAAAAAAAAAGAATGTAGAATATAGTAAAAGTTGGTATTTTGAGACATTTAAAACATTAACTACTCAACAAAGTGTGCTAGGATGTTTTGCTATTTGATAAAAATAAGTTTATTTCCTATCTTATATGAAAATAATCACAAATTGTCTTTAAAGGTTTTAAATAACATCCAAAACAAAATACTTTGCAAAAAGAACTTTTTTTTTTTTATCATGGAAGCAGATCATTGTCAAAGTATTTGACATAAAATAGGACAGATGATTTTCTTCTAATTGCCATCATATCTGGGAACAATTTATGAATCTAATTCTAAAAGCCACAACTAAGCATAAATCCCTGGGGGCACAGATGAACATGCTGCCATTCTTCCCGCCTATATATTCTTCAATTGCCAAAATGACACTATCACCTTTTTCTATCTTTAAGTCTTTTTGTCTTCCTTTGTAGCAGAAACCAAATACCTTCAGTTAAGGCAAAAGGTTGCCTTTGGCTTTCTTAATTCATACCCTTAGTTTGCCTATCACTTTAGTTCATGTAGAAATTATTTCCATGTTCTCTAAACCAGTGCTTTAATAAATTTTTCATTTTTAGGTAAGCTAAAATTCTGATCCAGATTCACTACGTCTGGGGTGGGATCCATGATTTTGTCTTTCCAACAACCTCCCAGTGATATTAATGCTGCTGGTTTATGGCCCACACTTTGATTAGCAAAGTTTTCATCTTTTTATAAATCCTCCCCCTGCTTCGCCACTGCCTTCCTGTCTGCAAAGCAGGATGCTAACATGCTGTTGTTTCTTTATCCATAGATGATTTCTCTGGCTGTTTATATTAACTGATTTCATTAGGATAAGTACTGGGGACTAGAGTATGACTTTCAAAGAGCATCACTTCCCCTAAGAATCAAATGCGTTAATGATTGTGATAATATTTTATAAATTAGAAATTGTTGTATACAGGTTATTTTAAGTGTTGGTACATATTTGAGTAAGATAATAATTTACTTATAAAAATATACATGGGTAGAGCAGGTGTGGCTGAAGCCTTCCTCCCACATGGGAAGCCCTGGGTTTCATTCCAGGTACCTCCTAAAAAAGATGAACAGACACTGCAAACAGCAAGATGCTGCAACCAGCAGGTGCCACAACCAGCAAGACACCACAACCAGCAAGATACTGCAACCAGCAGACACTGCAACCAGCAGACACCGCAACTGCCACCACCAGCAGACAATGCAACCTGCCTGGAGTAGAAGTGACTCAAGCGGTTGGGCACTTATATCCCACAGGGGAAGTCCTGGTTTTGGTTCCTGGTGCCTCCAAAAGAAGATGAGCAAACAACAAGCAAACAGACAAGGGAGTCATCTCAGGCTTGGAGGAGTAAAAATAAATAAATAAATAAATATTTTTAAATGTCAGGAAGAATTTAAATACACACATAAAATAAAATTTATGGATATATACACACACACATATATATGGGAATCCCTTATATTTTCAATGTAACTTTTCTGTTATCTAAAACCTCTTTTAAAATAAAGTTTATTATATTTTAAAAAACAGAAAATAAAGGTATGGTAAGGTTGGCTACATCCAGCAAATACAGCTTTCATTTACATTAACTCACAGAGTTGATGCTAAAACCCTGAGACAAGCTCTAAACAACACTACTGACCAGAAGCTGAAGGCATCCTCTTGTCTTTCTATTTAAATTTTATTTGTAACTGCCTCCTGCTGTTTCTCTTATTTGAAGGCCAAACACAGAAGGAAAGGTACCCACAGCAGCATAATAGTATGGGTACAAAAGAAAATAAGAAGAAAATCGTTTTTTTCTTGCTTTTCTCTCAGCAGTTTTCCCTTTCTCCAACTGCATGCACTATTCTAATTTACTGTCTTTTATTAGCTAACCAGCTAGCAGTTATTTACTAATTAAATACCATCTACATAAAACTTACCCCCTATAATTTTGAGATCTGTCCTTAGACACAGCTAGCCCTCTTTAAAAGGGGGCATGACTCTTTCCACAGAATGAAACATTTTAAACAATACAAAACAGAGCTTAAAGACATTTTTATAATACTCTACAATTACAAACCATTTCTCTTAATTATATGCTGCTCTGACACTCCATTGTAAATTCAGATGAACTCTTTAATGCATTTGTAAGTAAGATCAAACTGGAATATGCCCACTGAATATGTTAGTGGTACCTGCTATTAGCTCTTGCTTGGATTTTGTTTTCCTCCTCACCTTTGGCAGAGCCTTATTGCTGGAACAGACATGGTGGTTTGAAACTTTTAATTCCATTCTGCAAGTAAGGGGAACAACATCTAAAGCACAATACAAATAATCACTTGTGAATTTTAAGCTTTATTTGACATTAGTAGAGTCCAGCTTTCAGGGTTTTGCTCCAAAGTGATAACGCTTTCTCTACACAAACTCTATATACAATCATGTGTATATAATCTTGTCACAAAATAAAATCACAGCAATTATTGGCCTGATTAATAAGTACCTAATCATGAAAGAGACAAATCCAAATTAGAACTGCCATTTTTTTCCTTCAGTGTCTCCCTGTAAATTAAGAGTTGGCTTTAGGGGTCATGCTATGATACTTTTCTGGTTTTCTCTTGTCTGTGGGTCATGATAATTTGAAACAAAGGACAGTATCAGGATTATTTCTGTTAAAATGTAAACACACACATTCATCTCTGGGGAAGAATTTAATATAATCCTTCATTTTTCACTTTAAGGTCACTTCACATGCATTTTTTAGTTCAATACCAAATTGCTGCCATAGGCTTACCTTGAGGTGGTTTTGTCTTCTCACAGACATATTCCTTTAAAAAAAAAGTCATTAAGGATGCAATATATATCTGTGTATTCTTTGACTCATTAAATAGCATAAAGTATCACTTTTTTGTTTTTCATGCAATTACGTCTGTGTTTATTAGGCTGTCAGATTTATCTAGTCTTTCCATCTTTCTACTATTTACTGCCAGTATACATTGGAATAATAAATTGATTTTAATCAAAATTGAAAACTGTTCCCCCCAAAAAACACTACCAGGAGGTAAACCTCAAACTTGAAGAAAATATTTATGACCATATACTATATACACTTGAAAAGTACTGGTTTCCATGATATACAAATGACACCTGATAGTCAATAATAAAAATAAAAACAATTCCCCTCACCATAAGGTAGGAAAAAACTTAATAGACATTTTACAAAAGAATATATAAAAATGGTCAATAAGCACTCAAAAGATATGCAATATTACTTGTCTCAGGGAAATGTAAATTAAAACCACATTTAGTTCCCATTGTTGTTTACACTCTCTAGTAGTTCATTCAGTGGGCTATGCCAGGATATGTAATGTCCTACATCTGTCCCTGCAATATCATTCAGAACAACTCCAAGTCCTAAAAATGCCCCATATCACACTTCTTCCCTTTCCCTGCCCTCAGCAACTCCCATGGCCACTGCTTCCACGTCAATGCTAGTTTCTTTCATTGCTAGAGTCACAATAATTCTATAGTAGAATACCAGGACTGGGAGAGAGTGTAAACTACAATGTAAACTATAATCCATGCTGTGTAGCAGTGTTCCAAATTGTATTCATCAAATGCAATGAGTGTGCCACACTGATGAAAGAGGTTACAGATGTGGGAGGAGTGGAGGGAGTGGGGAGTGGGGATATATGGGAAACTTATATTTTTTAATGTAACATTTTGTGTGATCTATGTGTCTTTAAAAAAAGATAATAAAAAAAATAAAATAAAATGTATGATACAAAAGTAAAAATATATATACATATTTGAAAAACATTTACTTACCAATTGGCAAAGATTTGAAAAAAATATTTGGAAGAAGTCTGAGGAAGATGACTTTATCAGTATGAATTGTGAGACATTTTCTGGAAGAGAGTTTTGCAATATGTATTAAATATCTTTAAAATGAAAAAACAAAATAAAGACACATTAGATATCACTTCGCACACATCAGAGTGGCCAAAATGAAAAAAAAAAAATTTAAACCCCAAATATTAATGGAGATGTTGAGTAAAATGACCCCTCATAATTGTGAAATGCAAATGTAAAATTGTGTAATAGGAGCAGATGTTGCTTCCCATGTGCATACAAGGTCACAGGTTAGATCCCTAGTGCCTCCTAAAAACAAAAAAGCAAACCAACAAAAAATTCAACTCAGGGGAGCCCGTTTAGCTCAGTGGTTGAGCACTGGCTTCCCACATATGAGGTCCTGGATTCAATCCCTGGTCAAGATACCTCAAAAAAAAAAAAAAAAAGAAAGGTGTAACCACTTTCAAAAGAGGCCATATCTTAAAAAGTTAAAAACAGACGCGCTCTCTCTCACTCTCTCATCTTTGGACCTGTTCCTGCCCTCTGTGCACTGTTTTCGCCATTTTTCCCCAGCCATGTGACCATGCAAGTCAACCTGGGCATTTATAATTTCTAATGGGGAACTGTAGCTTGTAAATCAGCCTGCTTTATCATTTTTCAATCCCTTCCTCTCTTCCTGGGACCTCTGCTCTGTTATTTTCTCCCATTTCTCTTCCCTCCCTACCTGAATAAATTACTGGCCTATCTCACTTGGCATGCTCTTGAAATTCATTTCTGCAGCATAGCCAAAAACCTAAATAAAATCTGGTAACATATTTGGTGAGCAAGTCCAGGAGTTTATTGGTGAGTGAAACTACGGCCTACAGCTTGCTTAATGTCTTCTTTGGTTCTCTATTTTTCATGGGTTTTCCTGCAAGCCCCCACTGGATGTAATCCCAGGAGGGAAGGGGCCCAGGCCTGGGAATTCTCTGTGTCAGTGCTGCACTCCCAGGTATGTTAGATCTGACCCTGACCAGGATGGCTGGGTCATAGGGCAGTGGCTTAAATCATAGCCCTGCCAAAACAGAGGTTCCACAGCAGAGCACCAGGCCCTGGAAGCTTCTTTTTCAAGCCCTTTTAGCAGCCAGAGTCTTTGTCCTTGGACCTGCCTGCCATTGTCTTCTCCCACTCTCTCCCCTAGGTGGTGCATGGCAATGGCGGGGAGCCAGGGGCTTACTCCTCCCAGCAGGTCCATGCCTTTGCAAGTAGTTTTCCTATCTACCACACACAGCTATGTGGGGGATGAAGTAGGAAGGTGGCATGAATAGCCAAAATGTATGCTGTGGGAGTTCCCTCTCCCAGGGGGGTCACAGGCCAGGATAATCCTGATCTAACCTTTACCCATGTTTTAACTTTGTACTTCTTGCTACTGAATTTCTCTTTACAGGTTTGTGTTAGAATGCTTTGGAATGTTTTAATAACTGGGAAAACACCTTTGTCTAGCAAGGAAGCTATTGTCTCAGGGCCCCAAAACCTATTAGCTAGAGCAATTGATCATTAATCACTTAATGGCCTTTTGATGGCCAGTTTAACTAGGAGACTATCAGACAGTAAAGTCATAGAACAAAGACTGCATCTAAGACTTCTGGAAGGATAGGAGGAAGAAGTACTATTCAGCTTGGCAGCTTCAGATCAAAATCTATTCAGCCTGTCTCCCAAATCCAGAATGACCCTAGGAATGTCCAGCAGCAGGGTCTCTGATTCCAAAGGTGGCAGGAAGCAGAGAAGTAACTCTGAATGTCCCCCAAGACTTTTGAAGGCTTGGGCTCTTTGATTCTGAGTTCAGTTGGTCTCAGACCCTGGAATGTTGGGGTCCTGAGAACCAGAGAAAGAAACTGAATGGCCCCCATTCCTTGGGCCCATCCATTCAGAGAGCAGCCAAATATCCCCTGGGACAGATATCTCAGGTGTTTCAATTTGGGGCCACTGCTCAGTCTCCCACCAATTCGGCTTGGGCTCATTGATCTGATATCTGGAATTAGATACCCCCAAGACTTAGGTCGCCCATAAGGACACTTGTGGACCAGACAAACTCTGAAATTTGAAATTCTCATGATGCTGAGACAGAGTTTCAGCTCCAAATTACATAGAACAGTGAATGTTTTAGTCTGACTAGGACTCTGGGACACCAGAACAGTCAACTAAAAGGTGCTTTTCATTTGTCCTAGAATAATGGGTGCAGCCTCTAACATACCAGTAAACTCCCCAAAGGAGTGTCTTCTCAAGAGTCAGGAAAATTCTGCCTACTGCTGGCTACATTGCCACAGTCTAGCTGAGAGCAGCCTCTGGATGAAACCCTGAATTCCAGTTAAACCGGTGTAAGAAAAAAAGAACAGATAAATCTGAGGTCCAAAATCCTCATGTCATGTTTCCTTAAAGAAATGAGGAAATATACCTCAAACTTCCATTAGTTTAAACTCAGTTGTGCATATAAAAGGTGTAAATAGTAATCAAGAGAAAGAAACCTCATGTGCCATCAATTAAGAACAAAGAGTTCCTGGAAATGCTAAAAGTGTAAAATTCTCTCTCCTGTTTAAACTGTGCTTAACTTTGTGTTCAACTTTGAAATCTGTGTTTAACTTTGTCAGTTTGCTTATGCCTAGGAAATCAGATTTGGGGTTCAGCTGTTACAAATTGGTTAACAGTGGATGGTAACCTAAAGAGGAGTCTTTAAATGTCAATACTGTCTTGTGAGTGGATTTAATGTATAAATCACAAGTGGAATTTATTTGACTGCTAGAAAAGGTGGAGAAATTTCACAAAGTTTTTCAAGAAATAGACTTCAGCATTGTCAAACTCTTTTGTGCATTCAAACCAAGACTTCAATACACTGCATATGAGTTACAGAGGTCACTGACCCCTAAAACAATAAAGGTTTCTACTACATCTCTGGTTGTGCTCCTGAAGTCAATGGAGACTATGTTGCAGTTTCAAACTCCTGCAGCAGCCAACAATGGCTCGGTACAGCCAATTGTACAATGGATATTGCCTCCAGACAGGCACTGTCTCATATTGACAAAGGGCACTATGCACCAGGCTGGTGGAATACTGGAAACTACTTTCCTAGCTTCTCTCTAGGGTCAACAGTGCTGCAGCTTCTGTGAAGAACATACCAAGTGGAGCAATGATTATCAGAGTACTGTGAGTAGAACTTAAACACAATTGGCATTATGGCCTGCTCCCATGGAGCAATAACATGTAAGGTATTACAAACCTGGAACTTGAATCTATTAATTGCAGCACAAAGAGAAACTTATGTAGTGAGTAGTACAGTAATTAGTATAAAGTACCGGACCTATATCCTATTCGAGATACATGCTTGATAATTATGGTGATATCTTTTCTATTCTAAACCATATGCAGAAAAACATTGAATATGTTAAAAGTCCTGGTAAACTTCATTTTCTAAGTAGTTAATAAATATGCTTAGCCCACATCTCCCTCCTAGACCTTATTCCAGAACCTGTCCCACTCATACCCTAGGGAGGACTGGCAGACCCACATGCCATCTTACCAGGACTAAGCATTTTCCCACCAGAAGGGAAACAGCAAATGGGGTGGCTAAGGTCCACTTCAGCTTAGCTCCTTTGAGATGGTCCATAAGCAATCTTTCCTTACCCAGGTCCTAGAAACAAAGTTTTTATCAGAACTTAACAAGAAAACAAGCCTCCTTCTCAATTAGAGCCAAATCTAGGGCTCAACTTTACTCTGTTGCTCTAATCACTCCCACAGCTATTAAAGTTAAAGAAATTTCTAGCTTGGTGCACTAATCCTGAGTGAAGTCAGCTACCCAAGAAGGTGCCAGCTCACCATAGCACCTGATGGGAGGTACAAATGCCAGTCATTGGATGGCCTGAAATACCTCTTCAAGAAAAAAAGCTAAGTAGTGTCTATGTCAAAATCAGCTGTTCCCTCTAACTCTAGCTCAAATGCCTATTGCGAGGGGAGGGCAAGCCACACATGCCTTTAAGAAACCTTGTTTGTTTTCATCTCCTGTACCTTAACTAAAAAGAGCAGTGCCTCTTCTCATTCTTCTCCTCTACCAGAGGAAGTGGAATTAGCAATTTATACCTAACCCCATTGTCTATTGCAATTTCTCTCTAGAGTTAACCAACAGCATAAAATAACTCAAGGAAGAATATTCTTTCCCATAGACTTTGGGAAAATGTAGCCTTTACAGGCACCTGGCCTTTTCTACTTCTGAGGTCCAGTGTCCTCTTAGTGGGATCATATATGCTCAAAATTCTAATGAAGTCTATTTCTTCCAGAATCAATATCTTATTGGCCATGTGGAATCTTTATTCAGCTTTGTCCAGAATGCCAGATTCATCTTCCTGCAACTGAGATAGAATAGCAGGAGGGTTTTACATGTTGTCAAGTAGGGCCTATTGTCCCTAACCAGCAGAAAGTAACTACAGAAGAATGATCATTTCCCTTCAGCATGGCTTTAAATTTAAAGGTGTAAACTCTCTGAGGGGGGAATGAAGCAGCTAGTAAAATAGGGAATCAATAGAGAGATCTGGAACCTGGCAGAGAGTCCATATGGACATCAATAACTCTCAAGATGGCTGCTGGAAGGCCTGCACCCACAAGATCCTGCCATCCAGAATATGCCATCTGGATATTCCCTAAGGACTTTATCATTGGGCCCTCATTGGGAATTGACAGCAAACAGCAAACAGCTGGAACCCCTTCCCTGCCATTAGCAAAAGGGTGGAATAATTAACAGTTCAAAAAGCCAGACCTGCGGCCTGAAGGAGCACTCTCTCCCTCACTGTCTCTCTTCTCTGGACCTGTTCCTGCCCTCTGCATACCACCTTCACCATTTTTCCTCTGTCATGTGACCATGCAAGTAAACCTGGGCATTTATAATCTCTAATGGGGAATTGTAGCTTGTAAATTAGCCTGCTTTATCACTTATCAACCCCTTCCTCTCTACCTGGGACCCTTGCTCTGTTATTTTCTCCCATTTCTTTTCTCTCCCTACCTGAATAAATTACTGGCCTAACTCAAAAAAAAAAAAAAAACCCAGAAGGGGAAGTGTATGTTGGTTATATAGAGAGTGTTTGCAAATAAAGTTAATCAACAACAACAACAAAAGCACAAGGCTGGAAATTCAAGCCAGAACAATAGAGGGGAAAAAGAAATAATATGAATACAAATTAGAAGAGAACAAATGTAATTGTTTCTCTTTGCAGGTGACATGATTGTGTATATAGAAAAATCCCAAGGAAACTACCAAAATACTTCTAGAACTTTTAAATGAGTTCAGCAAGATTGTGTCATACAATATCAACATACAAAAATTTATTATACTTCTATATACCAGCAATGAACATGTGGAAGTTGAACTTACAAATGCATGAAATGGTGTAACTCTAACAAACCACACATAGGACTTGTAGGCTGAAAACTACAAAATATTGATCAAAGAAATGAAAGAAGATCTAAATATCTAAATAAACAGAGAGGCAAACAGTATTCATGGATTAGAAGACATCATAGTAAAGATGGTAGTTCTCGCCCAAATTTATCTATAGGTTTAATGTAAATTCCTATAAAATTCCAGCAAGAGCTTTTTTGTAGACATAGAGAAGCTTATTCTAAAATTTATATGTCAAGACATAGGAATTAGAACAGCTAAGAAAATTTCCAAAAAGAATAATAAAGTAAAAGGAATCACACACACACAAAAATTAACATGAAATTTCTCCGTGACCTAGCAATTCTTCTTGTAAGTATTTACCTAAGAGGAATTAAAACATATCCTCTTTAAAGTCTTGTACAAAATGTTTATATCAGCTCTATCAATATTACTCAAAAATTGAAAATAATTCCTATGTCCATCAAGAGAAGAATTGAAAATTTGTGACATAATCATATGATAACATACTACTTATTAAAAAAGAACAAACTCTTATAAATGGAGAAAAACCAAGTAGAACAAGTTCTCTTCAGTACTTCTAAGCAGACTCACTGGATTCAAAGGCAAGTTGAGGCAAGAGAAGAATATAATATTTCTTGGCACCTATTATGCTCAAAGAGTGCTTCAGATACTTGATTTCATTCAGTCAGCCCTACCACACTGCAGGAGAGCATATATCTAATTTTATAAATAGTGCAATGGAAACATAAAAAGGGTAAGTGTAGCAGTTTGACATTATTGACAAATTCCAAAAAAGAAATATTGGATTATGTTTGTAAATTGGCCTTTTCCTCTGGGTATATTAGAATGTATTGGATTCAGAGGTTTTACTTTTACTGGGCTAAATAATGATTAAGGCTTTGTTGGGCCAAGTCAATAGGACATTGAGTCCACACCCTCTTGGTGGATGGGGACTCTCAGAGAAACCGCACTACAGAGAAAGAAGGTTGGAGTTTTTGAGCTGGAGCCCAGGAAGTGAACGTATAAGAGAAGAACACAGAGGAATAGAAAGGGTTCCTTAGACACAGCAGAAGCCCTGGGGAGAGACAAAGAGTCATTTACCTGATAGTCTACAGCTCTTGTAGAGAGAGCACAGCGGCTGAGTCCTGAGAGAAGCAAAAGTCCCAGGAAGAGAGGAAACCGAGAAGCCCGAACTCTTGGCATATGTCACCAGCTATCTTGCCCCAACACATGGTATTAGACATGGCACTAACTTATGCTTTGTGGCCTGGTAACTATAAGTTTCTATGCAAGATAAATGCCCTTTATAAAAGCCAACAGATTTCTGGTATTTTGCAACAACATCCCTTTGGCTAACTAATAAAGTAAGTAATGAATATAGATTTACTCAATGACTAAAGACAGGTTAGCACCAGAAGGCAGCTCTTCTTAGCTTCAAAGGCTACATGCTAGCCCTAAATTCCATTATACTGTCTCTAAGTATATTATTAAAGATATCCACTCTAACCATTACACACTGCTTTTTTTAAAGTTTATTTTATTCACATGCAAATAATAATAAAGGGACAATATTCTGGTTATCACAAAATTTCATGACTTAAAACAACAATAATCATTTATTATCTCTCAAATTTCCTGTGAGTCAGAAATTTAGAGAAGGCACACTGTGGATGCCTTCCTAAATGCTGGAGACATCATTTGAGAATTAATTCACTCACATATTTGGTAGTTCTTGATGGCTTTAAGTTTGTAAAGCATGGGCAAGTGGATTTTAAAACTTGTCTTGACCAAGAATAGACAATATACTCATGAAAAATAAAAGTTGAGATAACTTTACCTATTAATTATTGTTTTGATTATCTATTTCTGTGCATCAAACTACTTCAAAACTCAGTGGCTTAAAACGATAAACATTTTATTAATTTCCTGACTTTGTAGTTCAGAAATTTGGGCAGAGCTTGGCTTGTGTGTTGGTAAAGTTTCAACGCAGAAGCAGAATGAGTAGGAGATTATTTAATGCATTTATTTGTTACAAGGAATTGCCTTCTTTAATTGTGGGAGCTAGCTAAACAAGCCAGAAGTCTGTCGGGCAAATCATCAGGAAGGGAAGATATCACAAGAAGACTGGGCCTCAGGCAAAGGCTAGAGCTGTTGTCCACAGGTAGAATTTCTTCTCTTCTTGGGAAAGCCTCAGCCCTATGCCTTCCAACAAATTGTTAGGTCCATCAAGAATATCTCCCTTAATTAATCTTAACCAATTAGGGAATTTAGCTGTATCTGCAAAATCCCTTTAGAGCAGAACCTAGACCAGTATTTGATAGAATAATTGGGGGCTGTACCTAGCCAAGTTTACATATCAGAAAGCCATCACAGCTAGGTTAATATTTTTTTTTCCACCCCATGTGGTCTCAGCTGGAATCAGTCAGTGGTTGTCATTTGGAGGCTAACTGGTCTTGAGGTTCCAAAACATCGTGACTAAAATGTGTGGCACTTTGGCAAGGACAGCCAGCAGGTTGGATTTAGCTATCTCACTTTCTCTCTTCATTCAACCTTAAAGTTCTCATCAGCTGGTCTTTCTAGCCTGGCAGTTAAATTTCTTTCTTGGTGGCACAATGATTCCTTAAAATCTAGTTCTGGAACCGTATCATATCAGTCAAATCAATCACAGGTCAGAACAAATTCTAGTGGAGTGGAACAGACTCCACATGATGGAAAACATGTCAAAAAAAATTGCTGCCATATTTAATCTGCTATAAATAAACAGATTTATTATGAAACCACAGTTAAAGAGAGTGTGGTTTTATGATTGGGGTAGAAAGTAAGAAAGGAAAAGAAAATGTCTAGAAATGGATCCACACATACATGGAAACTTGACATTTTATAGAGATGGCACTGCAGATTATTAGCCAAAAGATGCACTATGCAATAAAAAGTTCTGAATAATAGTGAGAAAAAAAAATCTCTACTTCAAACCATACACAAAAATCAATTCCAGGTGGATTAAAGGCTTATATGTGAAAGACAAAACTTAAAAACACTTTTATTTTTTATTTATTTATTTATTTATTTATTTTTATTTCTCTCCCCTTCCCCCACACCCTGGTTGTCTGTTCTCTGTGTCTATTCACTGCATGTTCTTCTTTGTCCGCTTCTGTTGTCAGTGGCATGGGAATCTGTTTCTTTTTGTTGCATCATCTTGTTGTGTCAGCCCTTCTTGTGTGTGGCACCATTCCTGGGCAGGCTGCACTTTCTTTTGCGCTGGGCGGCTCTCCTTACGGGGCACACTCCTTGTGTGTGGGGCTTCCCTACGCAGGGGACACCCCTGCGTGGCAGGGCACTCCTTGCGCGCATCAGCACTGTGCGTGGGCCAGCTCCACACGGGTCAAGGAGGCCCGAGGCTTGAACCGCGGACCTCCCATGGGGTAGACGGACGCCCAAAACACTGGGCCAAGTCTGCTTCCCGAACACTTTTAAAAAGTAAAGAAAGAAGAGAACTTTATCAATTTGGGGTAGAAAAGGATTTTTTAAAGCTAAATACACAAAGCTCCAGTTTTAAAAGAAAAAATGATCAGTTAGAAGGCACTAAACAGAGAATTTCCATTCATGAAACAAGTCTATAAAGAACATGAATAGACTGACCAAAAACTAGGACAAGAGATATTTGCAACATATTTAAAGCATTAAAGTGAAGACTATATAAATAAATTTTACAAAATAATAAGAAAAAGACAATGCAGTAGGAAAATGAGCAGAAAGACATACATTGGAATTGCAAAGAAGGGGAACCATGACTCAACCTCATTAGTAAATTAGAATCATGGAAGTATTCTTTAATAACAAAGTTTGATATTTTATAAATACTAGATTTCCTAAAAATTAATTCATTTGGCAAGTATGTGGCAAAAATGAGAATTCTTATACTTTCTGGTGGTAGTGGAAATTTGAATAATTTCTTAGGAAAACAATTTGGCAATTATCTCGTAAAGATGACCATCTTTGACTGAACAATCTACTTCCAGGCACATATCAGAGGTCTTCAAATAGGGACATTTTTAATTCTGGGGTACATGAAGAGTTTTACAAGGGATCAGATACCTTTAAGAGAATAAATTTCTAGAACCCTAATGTCCATGTGTATCGTATGCATTCTAAAGTGATTTGTCCAAGAATGTGTCTTATAGTAGAGAATAGACAGGTCACAACAGTTCTTTCCCACTTCTCTTTTCTCAAAATCACCCTTTTCCTACTTTATTAAATAATAATATTCAATTTGATGTATTACCTCAAATGGTGCAAACATTAAGCCAAATAAAGGTAACAATTCAAAACATTGGTGACAGAGAAGTCTCCTTTAATTACAATAAATCAGTAAGCCTTATGGCTTTGTGTCCTTCTCAGTCTTATGTATAAATGTGTTTCCGTTACAGTCAAAATATGGCATTAAAAATATCCCGTTGCTGTCACCACCACCTTGTTAGCATGCTAAAATTTTATATATATTGTAGAGAGGCAGTGTGGGACAGACCACAATTTTCATTTAATTGTCTCAACTTTCCACCCCCCATAACTGTGGAGGAAGGCATTGAACCTGAGGAAGAGATCAGTTGTGATAAAAAGCAAAGCAAATACAGTAGGGTAAGAAATATCAAAGTCAGTACGAAATCCATGATAAGGCTTGTGCCTTATTGCTCTATCTAACTCAGAATTAAAATATTCAAGACATGTGAAAAAATATCCTGGAAATAAAATATCTGCTCCAAATCTCATCCCTTAACCTTGTCCAAGCCTCTGTCTCAGGTGGATATTCTGCATGGTTTCAAAGAATTAAAGATGAAAATGTTCTATCTGATATGGCAGAATTGCATCTTTGAGAAAATGGAACATACATTGGAGGTAAAAATTGTTTTATGTTTGCTCAAAAATTATTATTCATAGGAGAAATATTTCCCTATGTTTGACCAAAAAATCGTTGGGCACTTAAAATCTTATTTGTTTTTGTTCTTAATAAAAGTATCCTTTCTGGCACTTGTCAAACACTTCTCACATGTTCATTCCTATGAGAATTGAAAGTATATTCTAATATATATAATATACACTTAGCCATGATCATTCCAACAGCTTATGTAAATGCTGTATTTACAGGTAGTCTAATACTTCCTCTTTTTTACTGTGAAGTTCCACTGAATTCTGTCTCATATTAGCAATAGTTAATTGTCATCAAAAAAACAGGAACAAATAGAAAAGTAACAAACCCATCCATATCTTTAAGTAGTGCATTTCTAAATAAAGTTTACTATATGCTTAACAATTATTTTTGAAATTGTTTTAATAATATTATTACAAATAATAATTGTTAGGATAGCTAAATCCAGAACGAACTGTTTAACAGTTAAGAGTCTTAAAGTCACAGGAATTTTTCTAAAAGTTAAGTACATTTTTCTAAAAGTTATATACATACTTTTTATTGCCAAGTTGTAATATTGTGACCAATAAAAGAAATTTAAGTGAAACATGTGTTTCATTAAGATAAAATTTGGGGGTATAAGGAAAAGGAAATGTGAGTTCAGGAGAAAAAAATATAAATTCTTATTTAAGAGGATTTCCAGCACCAAGAAAACTGGGTAGGTAGCCAAGGGAGCAACTTTGAAAAACCAAAAGTTTTACCTGATGCTGTCTGCTTTGTGTCCCCCTTTATGAAAGAGATAAATGACTTTAATAAAAGACAGGACTTTTTCTGCAATTTACAAATAAATAATAGTGGATAAAAATGCTACATTATTAGGATTCCATTGGAACCAGGTAAAAGAAAGATGTTTCAGTATTAATTTGAAATGTACATATATACATGCCAGAAATTACATCACTAGCAATCTTTAGTTGTTAATTTTTAAACTTGGATATCAACTTTAAAATGCATGAAGAGTCATACAGATTTTCAAAATTCTGTTGAGAGATATGTTAACAAAATTTTGAACATCACTAACAAATATCATAGAAAACCTCTTGCACATGTAAATTAGAAATTGCATTCAATATTCTCTTCTTTTTTTCTTTGAACAACAATGGCAAATATTTATTGAACATTCATTTCAAGTACTTTTCTAGGTAAATTAAATGCTTATTTGAACATAACTGCCTTCATGGAGCTTATACTTTAGGAGCATATTCTTAGCAGTATGATAATGACAAAAGAAAAAAAAAGCTCAAGTGTTCATCCAGAGAAGAATGGGTAATTAGTACATGAATATTATGCAGTAGTAAAATTAAATAAGCTCAGCTATAGGCAACTAAGTAAAAAAATTGCTTCTAGTATGACAGTAATTTTATAAATCTCAAAAAACAAACGTAAAAATTATTTACAAAAGTATAACTATGTGGTGAAACTATTTTTTGAAAGGCATAATGTCTTCCTTTATGAGAGTAGCACAAGGATGATATTATGAAACAATAAACAAAAGTAGGTTCAGCTTTAGAGGTCAAATTCTAGTGTGTAGGTTCTTTAGATTGTTTGGTGAGTACACAGATGTTTCATTTATTTCCATTCCCATTTTCTAAATTTATCAGATAAAATGCAAAAGCATAAATGAAGGCAGAAATAAATATGGTTGAAGTTCTTCACTAATGTTTATACCTTTTCAGAAGTTGAGAGGGAAAGTAGATTTACAATCCTCAAAGAAGAATACTACCACTAACATATCTCCCCAAACTCAAGCACTGCTCTCTAAGGAATCGTTTCAATCTGTTTCTTCATTCTGTCAGCTATTCACAGAGTCACTAATTTTATTCAACACTAACAGATTGACCACTATATGCTGACACCAAACTAAGTATTGAAATAAACATTCTTCACAGCTATTGAAAGGCATGGAAGCGTCTGAAACTCAAGTGGATTTTACTGCATCTCTTGGGATAATTTATTGCAGGATTGTTCTAGGTTTTGCCTTTATATTAGTAAAACAAACTGATAGGTAAGAAAATCTTATTTTTAATTTAAATAATCTTTATTTCAATAAAATTCATTCTTTATTAATACAAAATATGGCCTGAACAATCATTTATTTATGTATGTCCCCCTTATTCTAAAACATATTTGGAGTAGATAGACTTTGGAATGTAATAATTATTGAATAAACTGCAACACATAATATTGAATAATATTCCTTTCTGTTGCCATACAAAACCTTTCCTTCCTTAGCATATGTAATATTTTGACTAGTAAAGGGGTGGTCATTAAGCAACATGGTTTGGTATTTAAAATAATTATTTAAACAAAAAGTGACTGGATTGTAGTATTTTTTTTTACTTCAGACTTTTCATAGAAGATCATACAAGTAAAAAATAGAAAATACATTGTTCATGTTTCAGATTAGCAATGAAAATCCTAATTTCAAATATTCTGTCCCATAAAATACATGTGTACTTGTCTAAAAATAGATACAAGTATTTGGATGTTAAAACATGCACTCTCTAGCTACCTCACCACTTCTTCTTTCTCCTTCTCCTTCTCCTTCCTGCCCTAACAGTGTTCAAAGGTAGCAAATAGATTAATGAAACCTTCAGCATATTCCAGAATATTTTCTACAGAATTCAACCTGACACAGCACAGGAGTCATATGCTTGTATATATTATTTATATAATATGCACATTTATTTTATACAATAGCATTACTATTATTTTTAGCATGACAATATTAAAAAACGAGTGACTCTGAGTTTCAGGTATGGAAATGAGATAAAAATTAATGAATTCATTAATCATCCCATCGTCCCATCCTCCTGCCCCATTATCAACAATACAATTTTGTTTCTTATACTAGAGAGCTTCCTTATTCCAGTAATTACTATTTGTCTGACAGAATATTCTTGAATGGAAAAAGCATACAAAAACATGGAAATAAAAATCAATTGCAAGTTTCCTGGTATTACTGTATATCCAATCAATAATGATGGTCTTATTGGGATGCCGGATAAGAACAAAAGCTAAATTGCTTTGCTTCATTAGCTTTCACAATAGAAACACTAGGCTAGTTGGAATTAATGAATTTGCTGAGAGTTACTCTGTATATGAAAATTATCCCAAGTTTAGTCTGTATATAGTATGCAGTGCATGATTTCTTGTGGCATGTCCTTATAAATCATGGTTATATTTCTAAGTAAAAAATATAGAAAGAATTTGGTATCATAGTCAGCAATGGGGTGTGAATATTTTGTCTACAGCAAGATTTAGGAATAAGAGAATAGTGTAAAAGTAACTTAGAATGAAATAGAGGAGACAGTGAGAAAAGGAAAGAGATGTAGTTTTTTTATCAGTTAACATGCATAGACTCATCATCCTGTTGTTATTGCTTGTATATATATATAAATGTAATTTATTAGAGCAATTGTGGACATATTTATAGTGGCTTGGAGTTGTGTACCCAAGAGAAACATGTTCTTAATCTTAATTCCTGTGGGTTACCCCTTGGACATAGATCTTTGGATGATGTTGCTTTAATTAAGGTGTGGTCAATTGAATCAAGATGGGTCTTAATTGGAGGCCTTAATTGGGTCTTAATTATTATTGGAGGCCTTACAGAGAAGGCCACAGAAATGAGAGCCTTCTGGGGTAGCCAGAAGCTGGACATCAACAGAATCTGGTGGAGAAAGGAAAAGATGCTGCCATATACATCACCATGTGACAGAAAAGCCAGGCTCCCAGAGATTGATTTCCATCTAGAAGACACTGACCCTGGGAGGAAGCAAGTCTTCTAGCCTCTGAAATTGTGAGTCAATAAATTCTTGTTGCTAACCCAGCCTGTTGCGTGGTTTTTGTTTTAGAAACTAAGAAACTAAAATATATATTATTTTTAAATGGAATTTTGCAACTTCTTTAAGATGATATTTATGTTTGCTCAAACTTTTTCTTCTCTTGCTGAGAAAAAAAGGGAAATTGCAGAGTAGTAGAGGCATTTTTCAATTATGTCTCTTTGCTTTTATTTATTTATTTATTTGGCAGAGGGAGTATGTGGGAAAGCAGGAAATCATCAATGCTGCAAAAGTTACATGGATAAATATTACCAGAGAAGATTTCTATACCTGAAAAATGTAATGCAATATACTGCAGTATAAATAGAATGTCCAAATCAAGAGAAAATATGTTTCATGAATCGTGAATGGTCAGAGGATACCTGGAGCTTCATTTGGCTTGTTTCTTTTGTGTATGCAATAATCTTTATCTTTGTCCCTTCCAGTAATAAGACTAGTTAACAAACATCCAGAGAAGAGGGACTAAGACGATGAGAAATAACCAAGTCATAAGAATAGTAAAAGAACCATTATGTTTACTAAGGAGAAGAATTAGGATATATGCCAGCCATAGTCAAATAGCTGTAGTAAGAGTTTCTGGTTTCTTTTTATGGCAGAAATTCATTTACCCAATAATTACTGAATATCTATTCTATGCACAGTGCTCTGCTAATTACCAGACAGGATTTTGTGATCCAGACCAGCACACTTCTTGACCACATGGAGATTTTCTTCTTAGTTCTTTGCATGAATGAGGTGCAATTATTATTCTCAGAAGCACTAATACAGGGAGAGTTTCCTTTAGTAAGTCTTCATCAATAATCCTGACATAATAAGTAGAGCTGGCATCTAAGGTGAGAAATTTGACAGAATTTAATTACCAAGTGTTCTCTGACATATATTGAGTGAAAGGGAGGTTAGGAGATTTCGGGATTTGAACCAGTGTTTTTATGTTAATCCTCAGAGGGGATGCTGTGGGGCAATAACATTATAGGAGGAAAGGAACCTAGGTAGGAACTAAAGAGCAATTACTCCCACCTAAGTGGATTAAAGGTCAACTAATCCACTTCTCTGATTCTTCTGACATGTCAAACTAGAATCCCTCACTTAGAAAACTTCTTTGTAAATAGATTTAGAATTTCTTCTAATCATTTTCATTTTTGCTCTTTCTTAATAATAAAACTAAAAAAATAACAATGTAGTCAATAAGAATAAAGATAATTGCTACCTTTGCTTGGGCACTACCTACATTCCAGACATTGTAATAAGTGATCTACTTGTACATTTCTGGGTAAGCAATCCTCTAAGGTAATCGTCATATCCTCCTTTTACACAAATGAAAAAAAAAAATAATCTTCAGAGAGGGGAACTGCTTTTACTGAAAGTCACAGTGATAGATCTGGGTCACCCTGCCACTTACTAAGTCCTTGCTAAGGCAATGGTCATTGCCCATGGTCAATGCCCAGTAGCCAGACAGAGGACACCATCATTTGTTGGGGTGGGGAGCAGGAAGGACAGGACAGGATTTGGTTTTAAATGTATAAAGAGGTAATACGGCTTATCTCTGAGAAGAAATTTTGGGGTGGGACAAGCTTTACTTTACAATGTATACCTTTTTGTTCGTGTGTGTATTTGAATTTTATGACATTCATATAAAATCTATTCCATTGTCTTTTAGCACAAATGCTAATCTACCTCTGAAATACTTTCTTTCCATCTTAGTTGTGCTAAGACAATGCAAATGAAGGGATTTTTGGTCCACACTCACCAAGATTTCATGAGTGGATTGATATGTGGTGGCTTGACATAAGGTAGCAGGGCTCATGAAAGAGGCAATACTACTGCTTGGGTGATTATGAGGAAGAAAATGCCACCAACTAGCAACATACTCCAGTCTGGACAATTTCCTTTGGGACTTCCATTCTACTAAAATCTTACAATTCTCTTCAATTTTATTATTGAAAGTAAAGCCTTTATTAACAGTCATTCAAAGAAGAAAATCGCATGCTATGCTACTCCAGAACTCGTCTAAAAAGTTTTATTATAACCAGCTCTCAACACATTACAAAGTATAACTTTTTAGCAATTAAAGCTGTTTCAAGGTGAGATACCTTAAAATACTCCACTTTACCAAAGTATTCAAATCAAATTAAAAAGAAATCTACTATTTTGGCAAAAACTAAAGCTGATGCCAATACCTAATGCTGACAAAAGTTTGAATGGAATTTATATAGTCATATATTGTTGGTGGAAACATACATTGGTTTAACCTCTTTGATAAATAAAATTGGCAATTATATCAAACACCATAAACCTGTTCTTAACCCTTGACCTAGTAATCCCATTTCTAGGAATTTCTATGTTGAAATTACAATCTTTTCACTTCATCTGTGAATATTATATTTTTAAGAATGTGTAGTTCTGTAGAAACATATTATAAATACTGCATATTCATACTAAAGTGAAAATGCAAAGACAGCACAATGAATAAAATATTAATAATACTTCATGGCTCATACTTTCAAAGACCTCTTTTTACTATTTTGAAAGCAAGTTACTGACAATCTGATATGTACTATTATTAACAGTGGCCTAATTTTCTGTTTGCCATTTTTCCCTATTGCATTAACTGTAACTTAATTAACATGAAATCATTTTCCAAGAACACGATATTTTCATTAGGACCCAGATTGTCAAAAACCTCTTTTTTCTTTCTAAGTATACCACCCTCCTAGCACTATTGTCAGATAATCTGGATTAAGATTCACCCTCTATCAGTTGGGCCACACCTTAATGAAGTCCTATTTGCAATGGGTTTACACCCACAGGAATGCAGATTAAGATGAAGAACATGTCTTAAATGGGTTACATAATTCAATCAACTACAATATGTAGCAATGCACTGTATGATATAATAAAGCACTGAAATGTGATCTTTGTCCACAAGCCTCTCCAATTACTTTTACCAGAACTGTAGTTGGTGATGGGGTTTAATGTATACTCAGGGGACCTGAATCTCTGGACTGATCATGTGATAGCCAGGCCCTGAGCCTCAGCAGAATTGCAACTCCTACACTCTGGTTTATTGTACTTACCCCACTCAGCTAACATGGAGGTGAAGAAGCTCAACCACCACTCCAGGGAGCCAAGAGTGCCTACAACTGAAAGCAGGAGAATTGCATCCAGCATCCATGTAGGATCTAGGCCCCCTCTTGATATAGATGTGGAGTGGACACAACCAAGCCAAGGTCCACAGGATGGAGGAATAGAATATGGATTAGAGTGGACTTACTGATATTCTATTCATGAACTGTTGTGATTAGTAATCGAAGAAGGTGTGGCATTGGTGTAGAGAAAGTGGCCATGGTGGCTGCTGGGGGTAGGGAGTGGGAGGAAGAGATGTGATGTGGGGGCATTTTTGGGAGTTGGAGTTGTCCTGGGTGATGCTGCAGGGACAGTTACCAGACAACGTATATCCTCCAATGGCCCACTGGGTGGACTGTGGGAGAGTGTGGGCTATGGTGTGGACCATTGACCATGAGGTGCTCAGAGATGTATTCACCAAGTGCAATGAATGTCTCATGATGATGGAGGAGGTTGTTGTTATGGGGGAAGGGGTGGGGAGAGGGGGATGGGGAGTATATGGGGACCTCATATGTTTTGAATATAACATTAAAAAATCAAATAAAGACAAAAAATTTTAAAAAATTAAGTGCTGAATATGAGCATTAAAGTCAAAAGATAGATAGGAAAAAATTATGGAATTCATTGTATACAGACCAAAAACAAAAGAATGAGAAAAAAAATGGCAAACTGAAAGGTCTGTTCCATTGTACTGGATATGATCTGGACTAATTTTGCTGAAGTATGACTGCATCACTGTAGACTCTACTACCTGGAATAACTTACTGTTCATATATGTTGGATCTAAAATTCCAACCTGTAAGTCATTACAGAGGATTGAGTATATCATACTAGAATCTCTTATAAGTGGTCTTTGTAAGAAGTAAGTAATCATTTAAAAGGAGAAAGTATTACATGGAAAAAATTACACTGGGCTGCTTATAGTCTCTTCTGAAATGGAAATATTCCAAAAACCTATATATAAACAAGCAAAGGGTGGAAAGAAGGAGGTAGATAAGTGCTGGGAAATGGCAACTGAGTGTATCTGTGACTTTGATAGCAATGGATAAAGATTAGATGTAAAATTGGAATCAGGAAGTCATTTATTGTTTATGAGAGCTGATGGACTTTTTAAATCTTTTGATTTCTATTAAAGTTGATAAATCTGAAATTACAGTTTTTAAGAGGGAAAATAAATCTGATTAAGGCTTTCAATTTAGCAGTTCAAAAAATGATCTCAAGTTCTTCCATTAGCATAAACTCAAACTTGTTTCCTTCAGATCTTGAGCTAAGACTTCAAAAATATTTTATTTTAGCATTAATATTCAACATTAGAATTACCCAAACAGCTAACTAAAATTCATTTTACTGAGCCTTCTTCCATATCTATAAAATTTGGAAATATGATATGGTCCAAACAATGGTTCTCAAAGATATGCAAGTTTAATTCAATAAGAATTCTATCAGTGAGTACTATATGCCAAGCGCTAGGCTACATAGCATATAGTCTTCATGAAATTCATCTAAAAATGGTTGATTCAGTACTCTATGAACCAGAAATCTTTATTACTAGCCAATATTGTGATTTCATAGATTAGTAATAAATTATGATTTAGGATAATTTTAAATATGACAAACATGTTCTAAGTATCCAAGGAAAGATTACATTTAGTTTAGAATAGTTATAAGAGATTAAAAATGTGATCTAACTAGACCATTGTATAATCAGTATTTACTGTAGAATAAATGTTCAGAGCCATTTACCCAAGGACAGACCACTGTAAGGAAAGATACTTTTAACTTATTGAGGACAGGGATTCTCTCATATTTTGTAACCTATTGCTGATCATGTAGGAACATTTTATGTCTTTATCTGGCCAATACTAGAAACTTAGTTATGAATCATAATTGCTGGAGAATGGACTATTGTATATACAATAATATTCACTGTGCTATATACCATGAAACACAGGAAAGAAAGCTGTATTTATACTAAAATGACAAAAGAGTAAATTATACCCATTAAAAAACACTAGAAAATAATAAATACAAACTATAAAAGTAATAATGGAGTGTTGGCATTATAAGTGATTTTATTTTATCTATTTTCTAAGCTTCCTTCTAAGCAGCATTTAGTTGAGTCTTCATCTTCTTTTTAAATCTAATCTGATATTCACTGCCTTTTAAGTTGAAGTGTTTAGACCATTTACATTTAATGTGGTTAGTGATATAGTTCGGTTTAAGTCTATCATTTGTGATTTGTTTTCTATTTGTCTGATGTGCTCTTTGTTCTTTTCCATCTTTTTCTCCTTTTGGATAAACTGATTATTTTTAATGATTCCATTTTCTCACTTTCGTTGTAATATTAACTATGATAATACAAAACTTGTATTGTTTTACTGCTTTCTTTCAGGCACAGAATATATATCATTAACTTATCTTTAATATTCTACTTTCTAGCAATATAATACCACTTTCCTTATAGTACAACAACATTATAACAGAATTCTTTTGTCTCCTTACTTTGGTAATATTGTTGTCATACATTTTACTTTGTGCTTCTTCATGATTTAACCCAATAATACATTGTTAATAATTTTGCTTTAAACAAATATATATTTTTTTTTTCAAAATATTTAAACAATAGGAAAATGTTTTTCTCCATATGTTTACAGTGCAAAAACAGGGTGAAATGCATTTGCTATATGCATACTATATATACAAATATATATTTAAAATACATTTTTGAATATATAAATATATAGAGTGTTAGAGTTTTGTTTTCTTTCCTCTTTTTTGAAGTTTTCTTTAATGCACTTATATTTTATAAGGAAAGAGATATCAATATAATTAAACTGCAAAGTAAAGTTTCTATTATATACATGTGGCTCAAAAATAAAATAATGCTTTCTAAGGTTATAAAAGCACAATTTTTATCATTTAATAAAATGTTAAGTGGAAAAAGAAAGAAAAACAAAAACATATAAAAATAAGTTATATAGCCATAATTACTATTATGCTAAAAATAAAAGCAATCCTCAAGAATTATATTATAGACAAAATTGCACTTGAAGTAGCTGGTTGATGTCACTTCCATGAGCTGCTTTTGATGGGCATGGGTATAGGACAGGAGACTAGATTAAACAAGAAGCATTGTCATCCATCTGCTATGTATTTCAAATAGAGGAGTAATTACTTCTCCTGCAATACATATCTAAAATGCTCCTTTTACTCCTGCTATGCAGAAATAATGCTCATTGAAAATAAAATAAAATGGCAATTTTGAGATTAGAAGGGGAGCTATAGTATTAAATGGCAACCCTGAGGTGTATAAAGCAATAGATGGCATCCTATAAAAGGTAGTAGACAAAGCACACTTTAATTAATTGGCTAAAGATTTCCTTGAGAGAACTATAATTATAATGTGTTCAAAAACTTAAATAAAGACACTAATTATTTTTTCAAAATACCCAACCCAGCATAAACCAACATGATACATAAATTCTATAGAGAATATCAAGGAAAATTAGTAAAATTTGGAGGGATAGAAATATGGAATGGATTATAACAGAGACTCTATTTTAGCTGCAGCTTATGAGTTATTTCTGCCTATTCCTTGGTGCTGTGAAGCTAAAAGTTTATTGCAGACTCTTACGCACCATGTATACTTCATAAAAAGTATTTGTGCCAATGTCATTTTCATAATAAACCAAACATGGAATCATTCCAGGTTCTGTGTTTCCTTATTTGCAGTAAATTCTTTTGCTCTCTTTTTAAAGTCCCACATTGATGGAGGTTTCTAAATTGCTATAGAAAGTTATTGGCGGGAAATGGACTTGGCCCAGTGGTTAGGGCGTCCGTCTGCCACATGGGAGGTCTGTGGTTCAAACCCCGGGCCCCCTTGACCTGTGTGGAGCTGGCCCATGAGCAGCACTGATGCGCGCAAGGAGTGCCGTGCCACGCAGGGGTGTCCCCCGCGTAGGGAAGCCCCACGCGCAAGGAGTGCACCCGTAAGGAGGGCCGCCCAGCGTGAAAGAAAGTGCAGCCTGCCCAGGAATGGCGCCGCCCACACTTCCCGTGCCACTGACAACAGAAGCGGACAAAGAAACAAGATGCAGCAAAAAGACACAGAGAACAGACAACCGGGGGAGGGGGGAAATTAAATAAATAAAATAAATCTTTAAAAAAAAAAAAAAGTTATTGGCTAACTGGACTCCATGATACTATTGCAAACAAGAATGTGTTGCCTAGAGTGGGACAAAACAGGTAACCTGTACATTTTATGGAACATTGCTTTAACAATTTTTATTACTATTCAGTCTAATAAAATACAGGACATAATCCAAAGTGGTAGCAGAATTTGTCGTTTAAATGTGTTTTTGGTGTTTTTCTCCTAATTTTTGCTTTGTCCCAAATGTGTCTAATCTTTTACTTTGATATGAAAAACAAGCATATTTGAAAGGTTGCACACTTCCCAAACTTGGTAAGGTTATTTAAACCTCCCCCAGGTGGCTAGTAGCCACTCTCATGAAACTTGGTGCTCATCATTCTCTGCAGGGGTGTCTCTTCTCTGAGGAAACATGTAGAGCAAGCTTACCCTTTTCTGTCAGTTTTCAGAGTGCCATTACTCTTCTATCTCCACCCTCAGTTCCAGTTGAAACATAGTTCATTTGGCAATTTATGTCACTATCATCAAATTGGTATCTAATATAGTTACCAGATATAATTAGAAATAGTCAAACTTCTTGAAATACCTTATTTTAAATATAATTCTAAACCAATAGTATTTTCCCTGAGAAAGTGTGTGTGTGTATGTGTATGAAAGTGTGCCTCTCTCTTCCTCCTTCCTCCATCCCATTCTCCCTCCTCCCTCTCTTCTTAATTGGGGGATGATTCTGGTTGCTATTAGTCTGACATGAAAGAGAAACATCATTCTAATCACCTTGAGGTATCAGGATCTCTTTAGCCTATTCCTAACTGATAAACCATATCCATGGACCATAGCATCCCAGTCACTCAGAGTCAAGAAATCTTTCCATGAATTTTGGGTAGCCAAGAGCACCAAGGTTCATTGCACTCTTTCCCTAATTGTGTTATCTAGTTGTTCCCATTGTTCAGTGGGCTGACCATCCTGCGACGCACAAAGGGACAGGCATCTGCAGAGGCAGCTCCTTACTCCTGTGGAGTATATGCTGGGCTCCAGGCAGCATCTGAGGATCAATACCAATTCTTAGGGTCTGACATTTGGCTTAAGGCTCTCTTAAAGTTTAGAAGCAGTTTAAGAGAGCAGCAGTGGGAGAATCTTACATAGTTACCTTAATGGAAGTCATCGCACTCACTAGCTAAGAAATACTGAAATTCCTAAAAGGCAATTGTCTTCTTATGTCTTTAACAGATAGTTAACTTACGCTTTCCCATATCCTAAATTTCCCATTCATTTAGTTGTGAAGGTAGAGCACTGGGCTTTGGAGTATTTTCTTTCCATGTATAAAATCACTATCTCACAAAAATGATAAAAATGGTGAAAATTTGGAAAATAAAAGAGTAAATATTTTAGTGTATTTTCAATGTTTTTTACTTCAATGTTCTCAGGATTATGTGTATATATGATTGTTATTTCTCAGAGCATTTCCTTTACGTGGAATGCATGAGATTAAAGGGAAGAATAATAATATGGGGTCTTAGTTCTCAACAGGAGCTTCATCAGAATTCTTAGATTTTTAAAAAGACATTTCCCACACAAAGATAAACTCTGGTGGAAAAAGGAGTAGAGAGGAGAGAGGGTATGATTGGTGGCTGTGATTTTTGAGTGAACTTCCTCAAGTAACTCATATTTTCTTATCACCCTTGTCTCACCCAATTCATCACTGAGAATTATTGATGTTATGGAAAGAGATGGAAGCCTGAATGAGAAGGCTATATTTTTGACAAGAGCTCTGCCATCCTGTAATAATTCATTCACTAAACAAATACTTTGAGTATTTTTCCTGCCAGGCACTAAGTTATGTTCTAAGCACCAAGTGGTGGTTTGCTCAGTGCTTAACATCTATTTGGTAAGACAGATATTAAACAGATAATCTTAAAATTAAGTAAAATTGAGTGATACAAATGAAATACACTGTGTTCTTAGAAATTTAGCTATGTGACTTTAGACCACTCACCTAAACTCTGTGTCTCAATTCCACCTGCAAAATAGTGAAATTCATTTGCAAAATGGCATAAATCAGACTCAACAAATAACCTTACCAGGGTATAGTAAGAATACTTAGAGAAAACAAATGTAAATGTGGTTGAGAAAGTTTCATGTGGTAAATAAATGTGGATAATTACCATCAGTTAGAGAAATATTTTGCTAAACACAAAAGAAGCCATTTCTTCCCCTTTAGCTAGAACATATATTCTAGTAGCATCACCACCAAGAGAGAAGGAAGATACAATATATCCTGCTAGCATCTGTGACTCCTGCAGTAGATGTGGAAAAACTGTTCCAGTAATGTATTACTGTTAACTCTCCCAAACTTTAATGACTTAAAACAGATTACAAACTCAGAAAGGGCTCATAGGGGAGATTTTTCTACTATATGGATTCACACAGTACTTTTCCACTAGCAAGTGATCTGCTCCAGAGGGTCCAAAGCTGGCTCCTTGGTTAGAAGATCTAAAAGACTAGGCTCATCTCTCATCCCCTCCACATAGTCTGAAGGCCTGCCTATATGACCATCAGGTTGGTTTCTTACATGGAAGCTCAGAGCTCCAAGAGTGAGTGTTTGAGAAACAGAAAGTAGCAGCCAGCAATCTATTAAGCCTGGGCTTGGAAACTATCATTGTATCACTTCCACTGTAATATAGCAGTCAAAACAATCACAGAATCAGCCCAAATTCAAGAAAGGGGAATAGTTTCACTTCTCAATGGTAGGAATGTCAAAGATTTTGCAACCTTCTTTAAAGTGCTGCACAAACACTGAAGAGGCAGAGGCCCATGTAAGCATCCTTGATATTAGATCTGAAAAGTGGGGAGAAATGACTTCGCAAGGTTTTAGAGGAGTCTTTATTCACTCAGATCCCTGGCAATGAGTCCAGTTCCAAGCACATAATAGGTGCTCAATAAATATTCATTAGAGAAAAATAGGGAGAGGGGAATGTGGGGTGCCCGGTGAGCTTTCACGCTGTTCTAATGCTTTTGGATATTAGATTGAAGGACATGGGCATATGTAGAAAGATTTTAGGCAGGGGCTATGTGACCAGATTTTCTCTTTTTCAACAACCATCTTTCTGACAACTCTTGGAATAAATTGGGGGAAATCAAACCTGTAGGTAGAGGAATATTTAAGTGTCTATTACAGTAAACTTCCTCTGGTGAGTTACTAATTTTTAAAAAATGATTAATGCAGTTGTAATATTCTTTGTTTCTTCTACCCGAATCAGAGAATTTCAAACCTGTTTCAATGCCTGCCTGAAGTATGACATTTAGATGTGGGTCAGAGTACCGGTCAGCTCACAGTACACTGACCTGTCTGAATGCTCTCCCAGCTAACAAAATTCTTTCCTGATGAAGTGACAATTTGACTTCTGAGCACGTCTTTGCTGTGACATGTATGAAGCACAGACCAAGAAAAAAATATCTTGTTTTGTGGGTCCTTTTTTTTCATGTATTTTCAGCTTCTTTTTGGATTTTGCTCTAAGCTTTGGCTATCAGTAACCTCTCACAGTCAAAACTTCAATCGAAGAAAATACTAGCTTGTACATGATTCTCATCGTGCCAAAATGGCATTATCTGCTTGGGGCTGTAAGGTTGTAGATCAAAAGGGGATAGAACATGAAGCCACTTGTATCTGCTCAGCTGTCAGGCAGAAAAGGGCAAGTGGTCAGTTGGATGAAATGGCTTTCAAACCTCCCTTACTAACTCAAATATTTTTCTAAAAGTGGCCAGAGCCTTAGCTCTGACTATTCACTTACGTAGTTTAGTCTTCATTCATTCATTCAACAAATATCTTTTGAACACCTCTTTTACCACAGAACCTGTGCTGGATGCAGAAGGTAAAGCAGGATAAAAGGAAGATCTACTTCTTGGGGCAATTTAGATTTGGCCATCTTCTCATGATTTCTGGACTACAGTCTAATTAGACTGCTCCCACACTTAGTTTGTACTCTCACTCTCAGGATGCACTTCTGTCTCCCTTTCTTAATCTGTTTAAATATGTGTATCCTTTGAAGATTTCCTCGTAATCTATCTCTCCTATGAATCTTTCTTATTGTTCTGGTTCCACATAATTTTTGTTTTTTAGGTGTCGCACAAAATTTAGCCATTGATCATATAATATGTTACTCCCTGACTGATGTGTTATTGAAAGAATAGATAGATACATATATATAACTACAAAAGAATAATGTGATTTTTTAACTATCTATCTGCACCACAATAAAAGACATGTATTTACAGTTGATGATGGATTTGAAACACTCTCAGCAGGATGGAATTCCAAATAGTTCATATGAACCTCATGAAAGGTGAACTTAAAAATTATTCCTTTTTTGTGCAGCACAAAGTATAAACCAAATGTAAACTATGAGGATTCAAATTTTGTGAATCCCAGAAAAGATTATGTTCTTGAATTAATCCATTTTTGTGAGTGTGGGGTCATTATGGTTGCAATGGCTTCAATTAAGGGACCATTTGATTAGATCACTTTCAATTAGATTGCTTTAGGGTTTTTACTTGACTACCCCATTGAGGCCTGACCCAGACTGGATCTCCATCCACTTGCTGGGTCTTATATATATTGAAAACATACAGAGAGAAGAGTAACAAAGAAAGGGAACTATGACATTTGGCCTGCCATGTATGAGAAAGGACTCCAGGTTCACCTATAGCTGCTGAAAGACAGAGAGGCTCAAGAAGATGGGACCCAGGCAGAGATGTTTGATCACCCATAGCTGAGCTCAAGTATGAAATAGAGAGACACTGGCAGACCTCTTGCCTCACTGCATGGCAGGACTCAAACACTTGCTAGTAGCTTACCTTTGATGAGAGGGCATCTGATGATGCCTTGATTTGGCCATTTTCATAGCTTCTGATATGCAAATTTTTACTCCAAATAAATGCCCTTTATAAATGCTAACCCATTTCTGGTATTTTTTTTCTTTAAGATTTATTTTTATTTATTTCTCTCCCCTTACCCGCCCCCCCCGCCACCCCAGTTGTCTGTTCTCTGTATCCATTTGCTGTGTGGTCTTCTTTGTCCACTTCTGTTGTTGTCAGCAGCATGGGAATCTGTGTTTCTTTTTTTTGCATCATCTTGCTGTGTCAGCTCTCCGTGTGTGTGGTACCATTCCTGGGCAGGCTGAACTTTCTTTTGCACTGGGCAGCTCACCTTACGGTGTACACTCCTTGCGTGTGTGGCTCCCCTACGCAGGGGGCACCCCGCATGACACGGCACTCCTTGCACATCAGCACTGCGTGTTGGCCCGCTCCACATGGGTCAAGGAGGCCCGGAGTTTGAACCATGGACCTCTCATGTGGTAAATGGACGCCCTATCCATTGGGCCAAGTCTGCTTCCCTGGTATTTTTTTTAATGACAGCCTTTGACAAACTAATACATAAACTATAGACTTTGGTTAATAGCAGTGCTTCAATATTGGCTCATCAGCTGTAACAAATGTACCACATTAAACTAAGAAGTCAATAATAGGGCAAACTAAGTATCTGGGTATGTGGGGGGATTTATGGGAATTCCCTGAACTTTTGGTGTAATGTTTTTGTAAATGTAAATCTAAAGCTTCTCTAAAAATAAACTTTAATATTACAAAAAAATATAAAAAGAAGAGAAGTTAACTTGATATAGAATATACCAAAAATCTTCCAGCGAACATCATTCTTTAAAAAATGATTCTTTTATTTAATTTGTGACAAGAACTACACAAAAGTAGGGAGACAGGTATGGGAACAGTGTTTGTAAATGCTATTGAAGTTAAGTTGGTTCCCAAATAAACAAGATGGTTACCGATTTCTATTTATATTTAAACCCTTGGTAACTAAACAGAAAATATTGGAGAACATGCAACCTCACAGAGACAGAAATTAGAATGTAGGTGGCCAGGGAAAAGGGGCAGGGGTAATGGGGAGTTAATGCATAATTGGTATAGGGTTTTTGTTTCAGGAGATCATAAAGTTTTAGTAATGGAAGGTGGTGATGGTACTGAAATATTGTTAATGTGACTAATATCATTGAATGTTATGCTTTAGAGTGATTAAGATAGGAAAATTTGTTATATAAAGAAAGAGCAAATAAAGAGACAATGACTCTGTCCATGTGGTGCAGTGGTGCTCCAGAATGTATTCACCAGGTGCAGTGGATGTACCCTGATGATGGAAGAGGTTGTTGATGTTGGAGGGGTGGGGTGGGTGGGGCAGGGAGTATATGGGGACCTCATATTTTTTTAATGTAACATTAAAAAAAAAGACAAAAAGAAAATAAATAAAACAAAAAAAAGAAGAAAAAATAATAAATATATAAATAAATACATACATACATACATAATAAAAGAGACAATGACAATAAAAGATAATATGTGATCCTGGATGGGATCTAGCAAGAGAAGAAAAATGCTCAAAGGGTCATGATTGGGACAAAATAAAGAATTGCAATGTAGACCATAAGCTCTAAATTAATGCTAAATTTCTTGAAATTGTTATAATGAATATCCTTGTTCTTAGGAAATTTACATGACAGCAATAAGTGTTCAAGTAGTAGGATATATACAACCCGTACTCAGGTGTTCAGAAATTAGATTGATAAATAGATAGATGGATGGATAGAATGATGTGGTAAATGTGGGAAAATGTCAAAATTGGTAGATCTGAGTATCTGAGGGATGGGCAAGTATATGTTGGAGTTCTATGTACATAATTGACCCAACCTGCGGATCAGTCGAAACAAGACCTGAGGGAGGGAGTAGGAATGAAAAGGGACAAGAGACACAAAGAATGGAGACAACACAGGATTCTGATCAGATCTCGTTTTTGAGGGTCAATCAGGGGTATTTATAGCCAGGGATGAATGAGATTTCGCACCACAGATCTGATTGGTCCACATCAGGAAGTCTTTTTGTGGACGTTTCAAAACAACCGTCTGAGTGGCGTGAGGATAGAAACTTAATTACTACAGCGAGGGTGGGGAAACGGAAACTTAACAGGGTTAGTATCTAAAAATAGCGCTTAGCAACAAGATGGCCAATTCAACATCAGTGCCAGAGGCAGCTTCCCACAGGTCCCCCTTTTCTTTAATATTTTTAGCAGAAAAGGAAGACTGACAAGATGGCCCATTCTGGGGGGACTGTGCCTGTCTTAGGCCAGGGCTGGCAAGTAGACGATTGCATTAGACCTTACCCGTCATTGAGAATCCTGGCAGCAAAAGGCCACATCTCTGTCTTAGGTGGCTGTTATCGCGAGAATGCCTTGCCCAGTTGCCCGTCATTGACTAACCAGTCCAGCGCCTCAGAAGATACTGACAAGATATTCATGGTCTGGGATCAGGCCTACTGGCTGGATCCATTTGCAAGTAGTGGTTAGACCCCTCGTCGTAGTCAGCCATGTCCAGTCTATGATAATGGACCTGGATGGGCTGCATTTTTATGGCATCCAGTTGTTGCTTTGAAAAGGCCATAATCTTGTTAAAGAGAATAGGTCCTAGCGATAGAAGTATTAGTAAGCCAAGCAGAGGTCCCAAGAGGGGGAGTATATATGGTAACAATCCATGAAGTCCATTCCACAAGGGGTTGTCAGCCAACTCCTTTCTTCTTTTCTCCAGGTCTTCTTGAAGCTTCTTAACTTTATCTCGAACAATGCCAGACTTGTTGGCATAAAAACCGCACTGTTCGAAGAAAGTAAGTAGAAGGGATCTGTCCTGCGTGGTCCAGTCACTCAGAGTGTCGGCGTATAACAGAAGGGCTCCGACGATGGTGACGAAGCTGCATAGAAGGATTCCAGGGGGCCTGCACAGCTGCATTGTTTTTAGCGTTGGTTACTCTCCTGCAAGAAAGCAGTATTCATCTCAGGGAGAGTCCTCTACCCTGGATAGATTGTTATTATCCATTTGTTTAACCAATCATTCCAGCAGCCACCTGGCTGCATCTAGTTCTTTTGAATAGAGGCAAACTGATCCTCTGCCCCATATTAGGATGGGATCGGGTCCATGCGGGGTATTATCCATTGGGTCTTTCCACAGAACTATGGCATGGTTAGTGCCGGGGTTAGAGTGCCAGAAGCACTCGGCTGCAGAGTGTCCCTTTTGGTCTAAGCTTAAAAAATTTAAAATGAAAAGAGAGTGGGATAATAGATTTTTGGGGGATCCTCTGACAGGATACCACTCCCCCTTTTTTATTTTTTCGATGATATTTTTTAGAGACAGATGCACTCTTTCGACTATACCTTGCCCTTGGGGGCTATATGGAATGCCTGTGATATGTTTTATGCCTAAATGCTGGCAAAATGTGGCGAATACATGGCCAGTATATCCGGGGCCATTATCTGTCTTTATCTGTTGTGGGGTTCCTAATACTGACATGGCAGTTAACACATGTGCGATAACGTTTTTTCCTACTTCCCCTGTTTGTGGGGTGGCGAAGATAAAGCCGCTAAAGGTACCTACTATAATGTGCACATATTTCAGATTACCAAATTCAGGAATACGAGTTACATCCATTTACCAGAGGGCATTAGGTATCAGACCGCGGGGGTTTACTCCTAAATGAGGTGTAGGTAAAAGGGTTACACAGGAAGGGCATCCTGTAACAATCTGACGAGCTTGTTCTCGGGTAATTTTGAACATAAGCCTTAAAGTATGTGCATTAATATGATGTAACTGGTGGGCTTTAACAGCGTTGTTAAGGTTATTCGAGTTGTCATGCATGCCCTGGTTAACATAGCACAGTAGCCGAGTGGCCTGATCAGCCAAATGGTTTCCTTGGGTAAGGGGACCCGGAAGATTGGAATGAGCTCTGAGGTGACCAATAAAAAAGGGGTGATTCCTTTTATGAATAAGAGATTGCAGTTGAGTGAACAAAATAGCCGCCTCTGAGACGTTTTTTATTTGAGCGGCCGTTTCAAGTAAAGGGACTGACTGAGCTATATAAGCGCTATCCGTGAAGAGGTTAAAAGAGGCACTTTGGAATGCAGAGAACACAGCTATGACAGCTTGTAGTTCTGTAAGCTGTGCAGATTTTGAATGAGTTTGAAACTGGACAGTTTTGTCGTTAAAGACGAAAGCAGCCATTCCCGAGGAGGACCCGTCAGTAAAAACTAACAGGGCATTAGTA
Organism: Dasypus novemcinctus; assembly: GCF_030445035.2. NCBI lineage: Eukaryota > Metazoa > Chordata > Mammalia > Cingulata > Dasypodidae > Dasypus > Dasypus novemcinctus. The sequence continues at coordinate 91,842,848 of NC_080676.1, forward strand.
ATGGGTTGCATAGATGTTCTTGTAGGGAATACAAAATCATGGGTACTTAAAAAATGAAGAAGCTTTTCAGTGGGGTAATGGTTGTCTATTTGCCCTGTATGTGACACACAGGCGATGGGCCAACAGTCAGTGGTTTGGAAAAGCCAATCGACCTGGTGCTTAGTATACAGCTGGATAATAGTATCAGGTTCTTTGCCAAAGTAGCGTTTACTTTGATCCCTACTTAGCATAATAATGTCTGCAATCGCCTGATAATAGGGGTAGATTATTTTGGCAGGTGATGCGTGTAGGTGAACCCACATTATGGGAGCAGCTTGCCAGAACACTGCAGTGGGTGTTAAGGAAGTTTGACATATGACTAGAAGCAGGGGCTGATCATAGTTTATGGCAGTGATGAATTGCAATTAAATAGCCTATTCCACTATTTTGAGGGCTTGACGTCCATCTGGGGTAATATTTCTTGTGGAGTTAGGGTTGGGATCTCCCTGTAGGATGTTAAATAACGGTTTTAGATCTCCCGTAGTTAATTTTAAATATGGGCGGAGCCAATTTATGTCTCCCAGGAGCTTTTGAAAATCATTAAGGGTTTTTAATTTATCTAGTCTATGCTCTACCTTTTGATTTGTAATTCTGTTCCCCGATATTTGGAATCCCAAGTAAGTATAGGGATCTGTCAGCTGTATCTTATCAGGGGCTATTTGAAGCCCGTGTGCTTTCAAAGTTACCTCCATATCATGGTAGCACTTCAGGACGTCCTGCCCGTCTCTGCCAGCCATCAGAATGTCATCCATATAATGTATGATATAAAGATTTTTCCATTTAGTCCTAACATTTCGTATGGCTATGTCTACAAATTTTTGGCATAAGGTGGGGCTATTGGCCATGCCCTGAGGTAAAACTCTCCACTGGAATCTTTTCATAGGCTCCTTAAAATTGATAGAGGGAAGGCTAAACGTGAAACATTTCTGATCATTTGGGTGTAATGGGATGGTAAAGAAGCAATCCTTCAGATCTATAATGATTTTATAATAGCCAAAAGGAATAGCGACAGGAGATGGAAGACCAGGTTGCAGAGCTCCCATATGTACCATGGTTTTCTTCACTGCCCATAAGTCCTGCAATAAACACCATTTTCCAGATTTTTTCTTAATGACAAAGATAGGTGTGTTCCAGGGTGAATTACTCTCTAAAATATGTCCTGCCGCCAGCTGTTCCTGTACTAACTGCTGTGCAGCTTGTAATTTTTCAAAATATAAAGGCCATTGATTGACCCATACAGGTTCATCTGAAAGCCAGGTGATTTGGTCTGCATGGGGTACAGGAAGATCAACGACCCCTAGGCTAAATTTCCCAGGCCCCTTTTGCTATTTTGTCCCTTTATAGATAGGGGTTGAGCAATGCCTGATTTGGATTTTCCTAAACCTTTTCCCGGTTTAAACCCTTGCAAGAGCATTTGAGCTGTGACTATATCGTTGGGACTACACATGAGAATCCCTATTTGAGAAAGCAAATCCCTTCCCCGAAGGTTAATGGGGAGCCCTGGTATTACATAGGGTTGTATAGTTCCTTGATTCCCTTCTTTATCCTTCCAGGTTAGTAGTTTTGAGCTTTTTTTGGGCTTTTGACTCTGACCTATGCCCCTTAAATTAGTTAATGTGGGAGAGAGAGGCCAATTGAGTGGCCAGTCCTCTCTTTTTAAGATGGTAACATCTGCTCTGGTGTCTACAAGCTCATTAAATTACTTACCGTCCAACCATAAGGTCATCATAGGTTTACTGGTGGAAATAGCTTGTGCCCAATATGCATCAGAGGAACCAAATCCTCCTGAGCCACGCTTAGAGCTCTTCACCTGATTGTCAGTGTTAATTAATGGGAGCCGTAATAGTTGAGCGATCCTTTCTCCTGAGAGAATGGTGGAAATATTTTGTGGGGAGGATGCCATAATTTTTATTTCCCCGGTATAATCATTATCGATAACGCCAGGAGAAATTTGAAGCCCATTAATAGTGGAGCTACTTCCTCCAATTATTATTCCGAAGGTGTCTGGTGGTAGTGGGCCAAATATGCCAGTTGCTAACATTTGTACCCCCATTTGAGGTGTTAATACTGTGTGGGTGGTGGCACGGAGGTCCAATCCTGCACTTCCTGGGGTGGCTCTACAGAGGTCTGAAATGGGTGGTGGCACAGAGGTCCAATCCTGCGCTTCCTGGGGTGGCTCTACAGAGGTCTGAAATGGATTGCTGTTGGTGGGAACGAAGTTGATTGCCCCATAAACTTGTTTGGGTTTGGGGACCTGGGGCTGGCCCTGATTCCCATTTCCCTGGAGGGAAGGTAAAGGCTGGCCTTGGGCGTCCATTTTTGACTTACATTCGTTAGCCCAATGCTTTCCCCGTCGGCATCTAGGACATACTTAGGGGTAGTGCCCTTCCCTTTTGTAACTGGTTGGCCCTTGCAGTTCCTGGCAAAGTGGCCTTCTTCCCCGCAGGTGAAGCATTTCCCCTTATTCTGTTGGGCTAGGTATTGTTTAACCGTAAACCCTTGTAAGGCAGCCACCATAGCTAAACCTTGTTGATATGTGGCTCCTATGTCTGAACATAATCTAACATAGCCAGACAAATCTGTCTTTTTTCTGTACAGACGGATTGCGGTCTGGCAAGCGGCATTTGCATTTTCATAAGCTAATTGTTTTATGAATTCAGTGCCTGCCTCTGCATTCCCAAATATCCTCCCCGTGGCAGTTATGAGCCGATGCCCGAAGTCTGCAAAAGGCTCATCCGGTCCTTGTTTTATGCTAGTGAGGGAGGAACTAAGATCTCCTTTGGTGGGTAATTTTCTCCAGGCGCTAGTGCCTGCAGTTTGAATTTGCACAAATAAGCCTGCATCGAATTGCATTTGGGTTTTGTTGGAAGCATAATTTCCTTCTCCTATTAGCATATCTAGGATCCACCCGTTGCCCACTTGCACATTGCGCCTGGCAGTATCTTTGCAAAGTTCAACATACTCTGATTTCCATATCAAATAATCCCCTCCAGACAAAGTAGCGCGGGCAACAGTGTGCCAATCGATGGGGGTGAGCCAATTTTCAGCAATGGATTCTACAACAGCTAGGATGCAGGGAGCGGTGGCTCCGTATTGGGCGACCGCGGTTTTAATTTCCTTAATGAGTTTAAAGTCAAAGCCGCGATGGTGTCTCCAGGCCTGATTCTGGTCATCTGTGGTTTCAGTTACAGGAAAAACCTCGGGTTCACTTAAGGTAGTTAAAGGATTAGAAGCCTGGGGTTTCCTTAATGCCGCTCCTTGCGCCGGGTGGCTTGGCGCGGGATTCTGCAGTTTTACTTTCATTTTTAGTTTTTCCTGTTTTCAACTTTTCTAACTGAGATATGAGCTCCTGATGTTCTTCTTCTATTTGAATTTGTTCTTTCAGTTTCTCTATTTTTTCTAATAACTCCTTCCTTGGGTCAACTACCGGCATAACTATAGGTGGGGCTGCGGGATAGGGAACGTATGGTGGAGGTCGAGACTTTACCGTATCCTCCTCAGATTCACCCTATTCTATATTAGAAGATTCATCATCAGTTTCCACTTTTAATTTTCTGAGGTCAGGGTACAGGTTCCTACTAGATGTGGCTTTAGTTTTTCCTTTATTTTTATCCTCCTTACAGGATCTTTTGTTTGCATGGGTTAATGGCTGCTTTGGTCTGATGGTAGGCTTCCTGTCCTCCTCGCTATTTAGCGAGATCAAGTCCTCCTCCAGACCGGATGCTCCGGATGCACCAGGCGGTTTGGACTTTGGGCAGTCTGCTGATTTCTTAGGGTTGGTGGCTAGAGCCTCCAGCCCCTGCCCTTCTTGTAAAATTTCCTCACCCCTCTTAATAACATTTGCCACCACCGCGTCCCTATGGCGAATATTTAAAATATCATTAATGAGATTCCAATATGAGAATGCAGTAGGTTACTGGGATTCTTTCAGGGTCAAAAGTTTTGTAAAAGTCCTGTAAAGCATCCCCTACTCTTTTCCATCTTCTCTCATCAATAGTTCCTTCTTGAGGAAACCATGGACATACTTCCTTCAAAAACTCAAAAAACCTCAATAACTGTTTTACTTTCACCTTTACTCCTCGTGTCTTTAATGCCTCTTGGAGACCTTCTACAGATGTCTCATGCTGGCTCATTTCATGCCCCATGATTGCCGATCACTTACCGAGGCTTTAACCAAGAGGCAGGTTCCCTCGCGGTGTCCTCTGATTCTTGAGTCCTGGCCGGCTCCTCCATCGGCGTTCCTCACTTCATCCCTCGTACTCTGGTCCCTGTTCGGGCGCCACTTGACCCGACCCGCAGATCAGTCGAACCAACACCTGAGGGAGGGAGTGGGAATGAAAAGGGACAAGAGACACAAAGAATGGAGACAAGACAGGATTCTGATCAAGTCTCGTTTATTGAGGGTCAATCAGGGGTATTTATAGCCAGGGATGAATGAGGTTTCGCACCACAGATCTGATTGGTCCACATCACGAAGTCTTTTTGCGAACGTTTCAAAACAACCATCTGAGTGGCATGAGGATAGAAACTTAATTACTACAGCGAGGGTGGGGAAACAGAAACTTAACTGGGTTAGCATCTAAAAATAGCACTTAGCAACAAGATGGCCAATACAACACCAGTGCCAGAGGCAGCTTCCCACACATATTTGTATTATTTTTGTAACTGTTCTGTAAGTTTAAAAGTATTTTCAAATAAAAAGTTTTAAAAAACATGATTGTTTTACGTTTCAAGTCAGAATGCATTTAAGAAGTATGACTAGATACATCCCATGTTCAATAGGAAAACAATGTTAGTGCCTTGACGTGACAAGTGTCATTTATCAACTGTGAAGTTTTAAAAATTTGCATGTAGAAAAATGAAGAAAAGAGAAGAAAAGCAATTCTCCTGCTCAGCGTCCTCTGAAGAAACATGAAATTGTTACACAGGAGAGAAGCAGAATTCTCTACTCTTTGGCTGAAATATTCCATAAGCAGAACATTAAAATGTGATTGGGTCCTCAGTGCTTTACCTGAAAGAAAGTGTGCAATGACTACAATTTGCCTGTAGGGTCAACTTTAGTCAACAGTCTTAAAGACTTATCCGTCATTACTATCTACAAACTGCTAAACACAAAAGAAGGAGTATAGCCAAATAGGATATTGAAGACTCAATAAATAATGGAATATTTCTAGTGTAAAAATTTTTGCTCTACTTCCTCATCAACTCCCCATCCATTAACCAGCCAACACCCTCCCCCCAAAAAAGAATAAAATTCAATCTTTATATTTTTTTCATGATAAGATTTTCAATCTTCTTTCCTTTTTTAACACAAATATCATATGGATTTCTATCTTTCTACATCACGCTGGCACATAAACACTCAAAAAGAAAAACAAGATAAAACTATTTTAAGTAGTGAATTTACTTCAGTCTATTAACAGTTGAGTCAGAGTACATGCTTGATAGTTATTAAAGGGTCAAACATAGAGGCATACTGTGATATACAACTTGATTTTTAAAAAATATTTGTAAGGGCGGCCAACTTGGCCCAGTGGTTAGGGTGTTCATCTACCCCATGGGAGGTCTGCAGTTCAGACCCCGGGCCTCCTTGACCCACGTGCAGCTGGGCCATGCGCAGTGCTGATGCACGCAAGGAGTGCCCTGCCACACAGGGGTGTCCCTGTGTAGGGGAGCCCCCCACACAAGGAATGTGCCCCGTAAGGAGAGCTGCCCAGCGCGAAAGAAAGTGCAGCCTGCCTAAGAATGGTGCCACTCACATGGAGAGCTGACACAACAACAACAAGATGATGCAACAAAAAGAGACACAGATTCCCGTGCTGCTGACAACAGAAGCGGACAAAAAAACAAGACCCAGCAAACAGACACAGAAAACAGACAACCCGGGGGGGGTGGGGGAGAGAAATAAATAAATAAATCTTTTAAAAAAATATGTAATCACAAAAATTCACTTCCCACAACTATCAATCAATTCAACTACCAATCAATTCAATTACACAAAAATTCACTTCCCACAACTATCAATCAATTCAACTACCAATCAATTCAATTACATGTTTTGTAACCTGTTCCTACCTCTGAAAAATATGGCAAGTACAGCTATTTCTAACTACAACTCTAGGAATTTTCATGTTATACCTCCTATAACAACAACAACAAACAAACAAAAAACTTCTTAATACTGGTACTGATTAATAATAATGTATTTTACATTAGAAATTAAACATAAGAACTGTTTGAGACTGTTTTAATGTTCACAAATTATGTCAGTAACCAGGAACAGGGTTGAGTTGTACACAAAACATAAAATAAATGTGGTACATAGTAATCATTTAAAATATATTTATTGAATAAATTAGTGAATGAACATTAATTTCAATAAGTTCTGATGGGAAGAAGATTGAAAAACAATTTATTGGCAGTTTTAAATTCATCCCAAATGAACACAAGCTTTGTTCCTCCTCTAGTACTCTTCAAACAAAATTTGTTTCCCTCTAGTAGAACTTAGCTTCAGGCATGGAAATTCTTAAATTAGGTATGTAATTATCAGCAACCACTGCTTCCAGGCCACTCCAGGTGATTTATACTATGCAAGAAATCCTCATAAGTGCTGTATTGGTGGAAATTGTTTGTGTTTGTTTTTCACTCAAGGTAAGAACTTCTTTAGGGTCAGCAGAAGTCATTTATAATTTATATTTTTCCAGTTACATAAGGAACTGTAGGTGAAAATCTGAGTTCACTGATCCCATAGTTTCTATTTATCCCAGTGAAGTAGTGAAGTGGTTGTGGCCCTTGGAGATTGGCACTGGAGGTGATGATTGGATGACATGCATTTTCACCTGAATTTGTATCCAGGCAGAACAATGCTTTTGTCATCAAGATAACCACCAAATGACTTTACCTCCTATAGCAGGTGTTTTGATGTGTGGGTCATATCCTCCTTCCTGATGAAAGGACTTACACATTTCCCTAGAAGCCAAAGTTCTGCTGGCTAACAATGCTCTACTTTCTGCCCTGTCAAGAAACTGCCATCTCTTGGAGAGAACTGTCTCAAATAAGACCACACCTCCTTCCTCTGAGCATCCCTCATTCAGTGACTGGTCATGTAGGAGTACAGAAACCTGGCCTCAAATGACAATGCAGGCTAACTAAGTAATTTCATCCAGCTTCAGGGCAACCTTTAGGGTTGGCTGAGACCTTCTCAGAGGTTGCACCAAGACCCAATTTCCCTATGCACAATTCTACTTCCTTTGCTTCTGTTCCACAGACATTGAACCCAAGCTCTTCACTTCATAATAAGCTTTTCCAGACTTATCTTCATCTTGGATTCTGCTTCTAGGGAACCCAACCTATTCCCTAGAACATAGTCACCATAGTCACCTCTAGCTTTATATTTTTAGTGGGTTTCCAATAAAAGACTGCAAGAAAAAAATGGTATAAACACAGAATATCCATGGATGAGACAAGAGAGGGTAAGGGAAAAGTTTTATTTAACACCTGCACTGAGCCTGGATTATAGTTTCAATTCTTTCGATTGCATCATCAAGATTTTTCTCAACATTTTCTAATGATAATGTATTCATATAATTATCCAGGAATGCCACGAATTAAAATCTGCCAGTCATAGAACTTCCTACTGTATATACCTTTTTTTACTGCTAAGAAACTTCATGTAAGAAAGAAGCAATGTCCATTTTAAACAGAGACAGGTTTCCAATAACTTCAATAACTCTGAAAGTACCATACCTGTTCCTGTTTCCTCAACTCTGCTCACTCTCTCCTCTTTCCACTTATCTTTACTAAAATACAGTCTTTGAAACCCATCCTTCAAAGCTCAACTCAATTCTCAATTTCTTCATGAAATTGTCACTGCTCAACTCTATTTAATTTAACTATAGAGTTTGTATGTGTGCTATTCAATTAAGGTACTAGAAGCTATTTTTAGTTCAATATTTTATATATCCAAATTCTCATCAGTATTTTAGGTTAAAAAAACATGCAATGTAATTTTTATACACCTCAGTGACTATAGAGCTTAGTAAAACACATACTGGACAAACGTACAAAGAAGGTATAATACTCTCCCCAGCTGTTTAAATTCTTTTATGAAAAACTCTAAGTCCTCTTATGCCTAAAGAATAAGGAAAGCATTTCTGATCCATCGTTTCATGAATAAACTATCATTACCAAGTTCTTTCATCTATATTTAATACCTGCAAGTGAGGTTTAGAGATAACTGGTAATCTTCAATTGTTATCCAGATATCATGGGCTGGTTTAATTTTTGATATTAACTTAACAAATATTTATTATGCACTCACAAGATACCAAGCATTAAGGCTATGAAGGTTAAAAATGTCTAATCAACCCACGGGTTCTATGGTCATGGCAGATGGGGTTCACTGCCATGGCAGATGGCCCTTCTTTGGAGCTGGTGTTTCTGCGTGATGGAATTGGACTCAGAGAGGATCTCTTTTCACAAGACTTGCATGCTACTTTATTGGAATTGTAGTTGGTGCTGGGGTTTAAGATATATTTAGGGGATTTCAATCTCTGGACTGATAATATGACACCCAGGCCCAGAGCCTCAACAGACTTCAGCTCCTACACTTTGATTTATTGGACTTACCCCACTCAGCTAACATGGAGTTGAAGAAGGTAACCACCACATCATGGAGCCTAGAGTGTCTACAACTGAAAGCAGGAGGAGTGCATCCAGTATCCATGTGGAATCTAAGTCCCCACTTGACATAGATGTGCAATGGACACAACCAATCCAATGTCCACAGAGAAAATGTGGAATGGGTGTGGGAAGGGTAGCCATGGTGGCCGCTGGGTTTGGGGAATGGGAGGAAGAGATGAGATGTGGAGGCGTTTTAGGGACTTGGAGTTGTCCTGGGTGGTGCTTCACGGACAATTACGGGACATTGTAGATCCCCTCAGGGCCCACTGGATGGAACGTGAGAGAGTCTGGGCTATGATGTGGACCATTGACTATGGGGTGCAGTGATGCTCAGAGATGTACTTACCAGGTGCAATGGATGTGTCACGATGATGGGAGAGAGTGTTGCTGTGGGGGGAGTGGGGGGTGGGGGGGTGGATTGAATGGGACCTCATATTTTTTAATGTAATTTTTAAAAATAAATAAATAATTAAAAAATAATAATAAAAAATAAAAATATTACTATAGACCAAGACCAAAAAAATAAATAAAAAATAAAAATGTCTAATCAAGGCAACACAATTTTCTTTATTAGTTCCAATGAGCAAATAGGAACAGGTTGGCTATTGAGACAGACCACTCAATATTGTCCAACCAAACTGACAAAAGGAAGATACATCTTTGAGATTCACAGATCCAGATCCATGAAAAATTAATTTCTCAGAATATTCATAATTTTTATTTTTTAAAAATTAGAGTAGTTTTAAGTTTACAGAAAAATCACATAAAACATAGAGAATTCCATCATCTACCACATTGGTAACAGTAGAAATCTGAAAGCATTCTCTCATAAACCATAATAAATGTACAATACTAATACATGGTGTTAATAATAGGAGGATATATGGAAAAAATATACCTTATGTATGCTATATGGTAGATAGTAATAATATTTTGATAATATTTTTTCATAGTCTTTAACAAATGTCTCACAAAAATTCAAGGAGATGGTGGAGGTATGATGTATGGAAATTCTGCACGTTAAGCATGATTGGTTAGTAATCTCACAACTCCTCAAAATATATATATATATATATGTAGTTAAAAGTACAATGTTCCCATATACCCCCTTCCTATTATTAGCTCTTTCCATTAGTGTAGTATCTTTGAATTCATAACTTTTTTGTTACAAAAACGTGCCCCATTTATTGGGTATTTACTAAACACTAAAGACTGTTACATATTTTACATGCATTACCTCTTTTAATCCTCACTTAAGACCTAGGATTATGCATTTTGCTAATGGGGAAACTGAAAATCAGACAGTCTAAATAATTTGCAAGTATTATGCCAAGGTGGTGTCTGATTCCGAAAACCATGCTTTTAACTATTATATTCTACATCCCCAAGGAAATGAATACTGGTGCTATTATTCTAACACAGGTCCATGAAAGCAGCATTTAAATATATGTCTCACTGCTAAAACTTTTTTGTTTTTATTTCTCATTTACAATTTTAAAAGGCATAATCTACGTTCTCTTTTAATTCTATTTTTGCCTATAATAACTGTTATAGGACCTGACTGGAACTTAAAGTTTTAATGTATTGTCTCTATATTTGCTTCCCTTCTCTAGCCATCTTACTTCATAGATACCTAATTCTTTCCTTCTTTCCTTATTAAAAAGCCTTGAAACTCTAAGAGAGTTGTATAGATTGAAGAGCTTGAAAGGCAAAACATCAAGAAAACTGTTTTAGCTCTTCTTAAACACAATAAACAATGACTGCACAATTATTTTTGTTTTACATTGGGAACTACCTTCAATATCTGTCTTGCTTTTAGAGGACAAACCTCATCACATGTGGTGATTAAATGAAAGTGTTGAGTCATGCTGCATTGTTTTAATCACAGTGATGTCATCAACATTGCAAAATAGGACATCCCTTGGAAAAGTTTACCTTCAGAAACAACTAACAGAGGAACGAATCTCATGTGCCTGGAACTCTGACGGGTGATAGATACTGCAGATGGACTCCACAAATGATGAAATGAAGAGAAAGAAAACAAAACACCAAAAAGGTAGGAGATCTGACTTGGACCTGCCAGTTGGGACCCTTCCTTTCATTCAGAGACATATAGCTAAAGAGACACACAGAGGCAGCATGACCCAGACACCTCCTGCTGCAAATACAGATCATAGAGCCTCTCACGGCAGCCAGTTAGAACCCCATAAATATCCAGGCAAAGAGATCTGAGACTACAGAGACCCAAGGTAGAAGACAAGTGGCTGCTAGAGCATGCATTCAAAAATGCTCCCAGGAAGGGTGGCCATGGTGGCTGCTGGGTGCGGGGAATGGGAGATAGAGATGAGATGTGGAGGCGTTTTAGGGACTTGGAGTTGTCCTGGGTGGTGCTTCATGGACAATTATGGGACATTGTAGATCCCCCAAGGGCCCACTGGATGGAACGTGGGAGAGTGTGGGCTATGATGTGGACCATTAACTATGAGGTGCAGCGATGCCCAGAGATGTACTTACCAAATGCAATGGATGTGTCATGATGATGGGAGAGAGTGTTGCTGTGGGGGGAGTGGGGGGTGGGGGCAGTGGGGTTGAATGGGACTTCATATTTTTTGAATGTAATATTTTTTAAAAAATGAATAAAAAAAAAAAATGCCCCCAGGAGAATGTAAGGGTACAGCCATTGTGGAGAATGGTTGGGCAGTTCCAAAGGAAGTTGAATGTAGACTTGTCATTTGACCTAGCAATATCATTCCTAGGTATATACCCAGAAAAACTGAGGGCAGAGACACAAACAGATATTTGCACACCAATGTTCAAAGCAGCATTATTCACTATTGCCAAAAAGTTGGAATCAACTCAGGTGTCCACCAACTGATGAATGGATAAAAAAATTGTGGCACATATACTCAATGGAATATTATTCAGCAGTAAAGGGAAATGAAGTCATGAAGCATATGACAACATAGATGAACCTGATGGACATTATGTTAAGTGAAGCAAGCTAGATACAAAAGGACAAATACTGTATGATTGAACTATTATTAAATAAATATATTGTGTAAACTCATGGAGTTAATAATTATAATATAGGTCATTAAAAAATAGAAGGAGGGTAGAGAATGGAAAGCTGAGGGTTAATCTGTGCAGAAAAGGTAAAAAGTTTATAAATTTTTGGAAATGAATAGAAATGATGAGAATACATTATGGTGTTTATAAATAGCAGAGCTATTATATAGCTCTGGTTAGAAGGGAAAGCCTAAGGTCATGTATATTATTAGAAGGAAAGCTAAACACTGTAACACAGAACTGTATAAGATAGTAAAACCTCATGTAAAACACAAATATGGGTGATATTGCATATATAAGAGGGTTTTTTATAAAATATAAATACAAATGTACTAGACAGAAGGAATAGCAGTTGTGTATGGCAAGGGAATCATAGAAAGATTGAGAGGTGATGAGTTTCATTTGCTTGTTTGCTTTTTTTATTACTATTATTTTTAGCATTGAAATAACGAAAGTGCTCTAAAAATGTTTGAAATGATGAATGTACAGATAGGGGACTAGACCAAATACCATTGATTATGCACTTTGGATGGATTTATGCTTTATTAATATGTATCAATAAAATTGATTTGTTAAAAAAAATACCCCCAGGAAAAAAAAAAGAGTCCATTGCAGACCTCTTGGCAAGAGGTTCACACACTCAGTCTCTGATTGCTGGATCAGCTAACCAACAACAAAATATTAGACCATTTTGGATTGACCCAATCTAACTCTCTGGGGTAGAATACCCTAGTGGAGAAGTAACCAGAAGAAGAAAAGACTCAGGAGGAAAAACGGAGTGTAAATTGAACTGCTGTAAGGCAGGACAGGTCCTAGAACTGGAAAGTGCAATAAAAACAGGTTACTGAGTGAGGGAAAGGATTTAAGCAAATTATAGATGGGCAGAGGATTACCAGAGAAGGGATAGAGGTAAGGAAGCTATCTCCTGGAGGTGAAACAATTGCACATAAAAAGACAATCTTAAAAGTTCTACTGCATATCCAGGACAAGAATCAAGAGGAGAGGAACTGAGAAAATCTGAACAGTTAAACAAGGGTTTATCTAAAAGTCCAGTATAAGTTGGACTAAGCATCAAAAAAAGCCTTAACTCATAGACAATTTACAATAAAACACTAGGCAAAAGGGAGATGCTAATATTCAGTGTTATACTATCAGAATAATCAGATAAATAGACATCAGCAAAAAATTACAAACTTAAGATACAGTAAGAGTTGGCTCAGTTGAAGGAAAAACATCAAAAGATTACAACGTTACAAGAGACGCAGAATTTGGAACAACTAATCAAAGAAGTTCAAGTAAATCTCCTAAATAAATCCAAGGAGATAAAGAAAAGTATGGATAAAAATAAAGTAATGGTAGATATAGAGCTAATGGATATTAAGAAGACAATGTTTGAGCAAAAAGCCAGAATTAGAAAGTTTAAATAGAATCATAACAGAAAATATGGGGATTAAAAGCACAAAAATGGAAATTAAAAAAACATTCATCATACACAATAATAAGCAGGCCACAGAGAATGCCAAGGAGAAGGTGAGGTGAATTCTGGGGCTGCTGGATGCTCACTTGAAGATGAAGGTTTTTCTGGTTGACATCACAGTTATTTGCATCTTGTTTTGGCTCTATAAATAGGTCCTTGAACCTTCTTTTCACCAGGCCTTCCCCTATACCAATCGCTGTTTTCTCGCCTGCATTAACCAGCCCCAATTCTGGGCTGTGTTAGGGGAGGTGCAACTCTTTGAGAATATGGCCCGGTTTGATGCTAAGAAGTTCTCAGAGTACCAGCCTAAAAAGGATACCCCATGGAAAGTGAAAGATTCACAGCAGGAGAAGCAGAAGCCCTAGGCTGAGTGGAAAGAGGAGAAAAAAGTGGCTGTCTCTGCTCCTGAGGAGGAGATGGATGCATGTGAGCAGGTACTGGCTGCTGAGCTGAAGGCCAAATATCCTTTTGCTCACCCGCCCAAGAGTATCTTTGTGTTGAATGAATTTAAGCGCAAGCATTCTAATGAGAACAAGCTTTCTGTGGTGCTGCCACATTTCTCGGAGCAGTTTGTTAAGGATGGCTGGTTTCTGTGGCTTTCTGAATATTGCTTCCCTGAAGAAATCACCCAGACCTTCATGAACTGCAACCTTATCACTGGAATGTTCCAACAATTGGACAAGCTGAGGAAGAATGCCTTTGTCAGTGTCATTCTCTTTGGAACCAACAATAGCAACTCCCTTTCTGGAGTGTAGGACTTCTGAGGCCAGGAGCTTGCCTTTCTGCTGAGTCCAGATTGGCTGGTGGATTATAAATCATACACATGGTAAAATCTGGATCCTGGCAGTGAGAAGACCCAGATGTTGGTTTGAGAGTACTTTTCCTGGGAGGGAACCTTCTAGCATGTGGGCAAAGCCTTCATTCAGGGCAAAATCTTCAAGTAACCATTTCTTACCATCACCTAGCTGTCTACACCTGTCCTCCAGGGAGATGGGGGTCATTAAAGGAAACTGAACTTTGAAAAAACAAAAATACACCATCAAATAGCAAATTTTAACAGTCAGAAGAAGACATCAATGGAGTAGAAGACAAGACCATTGAAATGATGCAGTCAGAAGAATACATAAAGAAAAAAAATAGAAAAAAAATGAGCAGCATCAAAGGGACTTGCATGGAAGCATGAAGTTTACAAACATACACATCATGAGATTCCCAGGAGAAGAGAAGGGGAAGGGAGCAGAACGACTATTTGAGGAAATTATGACTGTAAATTCCCCAAGTGTTATGAATGACATATTTACACAAGTTCAGGAATCACAAGATACTACAAACAGAATAAACCTTAATATACCTACTTTGAATCAGAATTTTAGAGAAAAATAGAGATTTCTAAAAACAGCAAAAGTGATTTGTTATGTACAGTGATTCTCAATAAGACTAAGTGCCTATTTCTCATCAGAAACCACAGAGGTGATAAGGCAGTGGTATGATATATGTAAGGTACTGACAGAGAAAAACTGCCAGCCAAATATTCATTATTCAGCAAAACTGTCCTTCAAAATTGAGAGAGAGTCTAAAACACTCACAGCTAAATAGAAACTGAAAGAGTTCATTACCAAAAGACCTACCCTACAAGAATTGCTAAAGACAAGAAAGGAGGGAGTAAAGGCAAATAAATGGGTAAATACAAAACCCAAAAGTACTGTATCTTCAATATATAACTCTACTCTCATTCTATAAGAGTCAGAATAAAGTTGAATAAGTAAAATTTCCTTATATTGAACATGCAAAATATAAATAGGCAATGTGGAACAAAAGTAACATAAAGAGGAAATATGAGGATATGGGTCAGAAAATGTATATGCTATTGAAGTTAAGTTGGATTCTTTTCAGATCAGTAGATTATAGATGTAGATTGTATAATACAATCCCAGGATAACCACAAGGAAAAGTATTATAAAAATTTACAGAAACAGAAATGAGAAAAGAATCAGTCAGAAACACCACAAATATCAACTATACAGAAAAAAAGGATTCAATAAAGGAAAAAGAGATGAAAAAGATATAAGATACGCAATCATCCCACATGACATTGCAATGACGAATACAGGCCTTTACATAGTTTGTCATAAATTATAAAATTGTGCCAGAGTGTAAACTATAATGTAAACTTTAGTCCACAGTTAGTAGCAATGCTTCAATATGTGCTCATCAATTGCAACATATCTATTGCACTAATGAAGGAAGTTGTAAATGTGGGAAAGTGGGGGAGGAGAAAAGGGTGGGGCATGTGGGAATCCCCTATACTTTTTATGTAACATTTATGTACTTTAAAGCATCTTTAAAAATTAAACAATAAAAAACAAAGGAAAAATGGCTGATGTAAACCCTGCCTTTATAAGAATGACACTAAACGTTAATGGAATTAAATTCCTAATCAAAAACCACAGATTAGCAGAATGGATTAAAAAAATATGATTCAATTATAGATCATTTCCAAAAGGCTCTTATTTGACCCAAAAACACAACTAAGTTGAAAGAATAGAAAAATAAACGCTGTGCAAATAGTGAGTACAAGAGCTGGGGTAGCTATATTAACATGGGACAAAATAGATTTTAAGTTGCAGGTGGAAATCTCCGGGCGCGGAGGGTCCGCGGAGTGGCAGAGCAGGAGCTGAGGACACACGGCGACGCGAAGGACGACCATGGAGAGCAAGGCGGATGGCGCAAGTCCAATTTATTCAGGGTTACAAGAGCTTATATAGGCTAAGGTGATAGCTGGTACAGGGTTTTACCATATAAGGCAGTGAACGGGAGGAAGGTTGCTGATTGGTTATGGGGGACCAGGGGGAGGTCGGGGGTTGTGCGTGCGAGCTGAAGGGGGAGGGGGTCTGGTGCTGCACGTGCGAGCGAGCCGTGGGAGGAGGGGAACCGGAACCTCTGCGGCCTTGCAGAACAGGGGAAGTGAGAAGGGAGGCAGCCGTGGGAGGCGGGAGCGACAGTGGGGCGAAAGACTACCCGCTCCATGTACTCACTCAGTGTGAGACGAGACATCTCAAGGCACAGAGTTTGCCAATTGTGTTAACCAAACGGCCACGTGCCCTGCCTCATTAAGTCAACAGTTGTAGTTGTTACAAGTGACAAAGAAAGACACTAAATAATTATAAAAGAGTCAATCCACCAAGAAGAAATAGCCATAAATATTTATGCACCTAACCACAATGCTCTAAAATACATGAGACAAACACTGGTAAAACTAAAGGGAGAAATAGATATCTCTACAATAATATTTGGAGACTTTGGTATACTACTCTTATCAATAGACGGAACATCTAGACAAAAGATCAGTAAGGATACAGAGAACTTTAATAATATGGTAAGGATGGAAAGGGTCATAAAAGGATACAGTGCGTGGCACTTTGAAACTGGGTGGACCCCAGAAGATTATGTCTTTAGAGCTAATACCTTCCTGTTCATGTAAACCTATATTAGATGACCCTTTGATTAGATCACTTCATTAGGGTATGACCAAATTACTATTACTCGTATTAGTATTACACACAGTGGGGCTTAATCCTTTTACTGGAATCCTTTATAAACAGAAGAATATAAGCCTCAGGCATAGAGAAAAAGCCAGATGGACATAGAAAAGGGACTCAAGACTTCAGAAGGGAACCCAGGAGAGTCCATATACTAACTCTAGGTGAAATAGAAGACCTGAACAAACAAATCACAAGTAAAGAAACTGAACTTGTCATCAAAAACCTCCCAACGAAAAGAAGCTCAAGACCAGATGGATTCACTGGTAAAATTTACCTATCATTTCAAGAAGAATTAGTACCAACCTTGTCCAAATTCTTCTAAAAAAATTAAACAGAGTGAACACTCCATAAATCTTTCTATAGAGCCAGCATCACCCTAATGGTAAAGTCAGGTAAAGATACTATAAGAAAAGAAAATTACAGACCAATTTTCTGTAATATATATAAATGAAAATTCCTTAAAAAAATAACTGCAAATTGATACAAACAGCACATTAAAAAAATTATACACCGTAATCAATTGGGTTTTATCCCAGGTATACAAAGTTGGTTTAACACAAGAAAATCAATTAATGTAATGCACCCTATTAACACATTGAGGGAGAAAAATCAAATGATCACCTCTAGTGATAGAGAAAAGGTAATTAACAAAATCCAGCATTCTTTCTTAATAAAAAAAAACACTTTGAAAGATAAAAATAGAAGGAAATTTGCTCAACATGGTAAAGGGCATATATGAAAAGCTATCATCCAACATTATACTCAATGGAGAAAGACTGAAAACTTTCCCTCTAAGATCAGTAACAAGACAAGGAGATCCACTGTCACCACTGTTTTTCACCCTTGTACTAGAAGTTCTAACTAGAACAGTTACGTGAGAAATAATTAAAAGCATCCAAATCAGATAAGAAGATGTAAAACTTTCACTATTTGCAGATGACATGATCTACTATTTAGAAAACCCCATGAAACTATTGTGATTAGTAATGGGAAAAATTGTAGCATTGATATGAAGAAAGCGGCCATGGTACCTGCTGAGGGTAGGGAGAGGGAAAAAGAGATATGATGTGGGGCATTTTCAGGTCTTGGAGTTGTCCTGGATCGTACTGCAGGGGCAGATGCTGGACATTGTATGTCCTGCCATGGCTCACTGGGTGGACTGGGGGAGAATGTAATATAAATAATATAAACCACTATCCATGTGGTACAGCAGTGATCCAAAATGTTTTCACCAAATGCATTTAATGTGCCAGATGATCAAAGAGATTATTAATGCAGGAGGAGTGCGATGAGGGGGGTGGGGGGATATATGGGGATCTCATATTTTTTTTATGTAACATTTAAAAAAAAATAAAGAAGGAAAAAACCCCCGTGAAATCTACATCAAACTACTAGAGCCAATAAACAAGTTCATCAAAGTGGAGGGATA
Source organism: Dasypus novemcinctus (assembly GCF_030445035.2). Lineage (NCBI taxonomy): Eukaryota > Metazoa > Chordata > Mammalia > Cingulata > Dasypodidae > Dasypus > Dasypus novemcinctus. The sequence continues at coordinate 91,861,083 of NC_080676.1, forward strand.
TAAGATCACACGCAGAAACCAGTAGGGTTTCTATATGCTAGAAATGAACAATCTGAGATGGAAATCAGGAAAGTAATTCCAATTACAATAGTAACTAAAAGAATCAAATATCTAGGAATAAATTTAATCAAGCATGTAAGGATGGGTACACAAAAGACTACAAAATGTTGCTAAAAGAAATGAAAGAAGAGTTACATAAATGGATGCACATTCTGTGATCATGGATTAGAAGAGTAACAATTATTAAGATGTCAATTCTACCCAAAGTGATTTACAGATTCAACACAATTCCAATAAAAATTCTAACAGGCTACTTTGCAGAAAAGTCAATTGCCAAATTTATTTGGGAAGGAAAGGAACCCTGAATAGCCAAAAATATATTTACAAAAACAATGAAAGGAGAGGATGTTGCTCAAGCTGTTGAGGGCCCGCCTCCCACATAGGTGGTCACAAGTTCATTTCCTGGTGTCTCCTGAAGAAACAAAAACAAACAACAAGCAAAAAAAATGAAAAAACCAACTCAGGAAAGCCAATGTGGCTCAGTGGTTGAGCTCCAGCTTCTCACATATGAGGTCCCAGCTTCAAATTCCTGACCCCCAGGACCTCAAAAAAAATGTGTGTGTATATATATATACACACACACATATATATATGAAAATTGGTGGACTCACACTTCTAGACTAAAACATGTACAAAGCGACAGTAGTAAAAATAGCATAGTATTGGCATGGTTGCCATAAATACAAAAATAGAGCAATGGAATAAAATTGAGAGTTCAGAAATAGACCCTAACCTCTATCTATGGTAAATTGATATTTGACAAGGATACCAAGCCCACTCAACTGGGATGAAACAGTCTCTTCTATAAATGGTGTTATAAGAAATGGATATCCATATTCAAAAGAGTGAAAGAGGGCCACTATCTCACCCCTTACATAAAAATTAACTCAAAATGGATCCAAGAGCTAAATATAAAAGCCAGAACCATAAAACTCCTAGAAGAAAATGGACAAAAACGTCTTCAACATCTTGTGGTATGAAGTGGTTTGTGAGACCTTATAACCAAAGCACTAGCAAAGAAAGAAAAAAATAAATAAATAGGACCTTCATTATTCATAACTGACAAAAGATGGAAATAACCCAGGTATCCATCAACAAATGATTGCATAAACAAAATGGGGTATATGGAAACAATAGAACATTATTCAGCTGTAAGAAGAAATTAATTCAAGATACATAGGACAAATGGATGAAGCTTAAGAGCATTATGTTGAGTGAAAAAGCCAGTCAGTAAAGGAAAAATGTTTTATGATATCACTAATATGAAATAAATATCATGAGCAATTTCGTGCAGTTAATAACCAGAAGATTGGTAATCAGAAGATAGAACGAGGATAGAGAGCAGGGGCTTAATTTGTGCAGAATTTTTAATAAGGTAGATTGTAAGTGCTTAGAATCAGATTGCAGTGATAATAGTACATTTGCTTAAATGTAATTAATAACGCCAATATGGGGGTATGATTCTGTTTGAAAGGGAAAGTTTAGGGTTGTTTATATCACTAGAAGAAAAGCTAAAGGATGAAACATGGAATTGTATAGTGTAGTGAACCCTGTTGCAGATGATGATTGTGATTATCAGTACAAATATAAGAATGTTTTTCCATGACTCAAAACAAATTTATGTTAATATTTTAAGATGTTAATAGTAGGGTGGTATTTGATCTAAAATGCAACTATGGCAAACTATGAACTTTAGTGAATAGTTTAATATGAATGTTTTCCCTCAATTGTAAATAAAAATTCATCTTAAGTGAAAGAAACCAGACACAAAGTATTGCATATTTCTTAGCTCCATTTATATAAAATTTAAATATAAGTAAAGTTACAGAGATTGGACACCAGCAACATAATAATGTTCTACCAAAGAAAAGCTCAAGTCCAAATGGCTTCACAGATGAATTCTACCTAACATTCCAAGAAGAATTAATACCAATCCTGCTCAAACTCTTGGAAAATATTGAAGAAGAGGGAATACTACTTAACTCATTCTAACAAGCCAACATCACTCTCTTACCAAGTCAATAAAGATGCTACAAGAAAAGAATATTATAGACCATTTTCTCCTATGAATATGCAACAATCTTTAACAAAATACTTGAAAATCAAATCCAACAGCACATTAAAATAATTAAACCTACCCTATGATTAAGCAGGATTTATCCCAGGTATGCAAGTTTGGTTCACCTTATAAGAAAATCAATTAATGTAATACATGACATTAACAGAAAGAAGGAAAAAATATGCACAATCATAACAATTGATGTAGAAAAGGCAATTGACAAAATCCAAAACCCTTCCTGATAAATCATTTTAAAAACTAGTAATAGAAAGAAATTTCCTCAAACTGATAAAGGGCAGATATGAAAAATCTACCACTAATGGCATAATCAATGGTGAAATACTGAACACTTTCTCTCTAATACCTGGAATAAAACAAGGGTACCTACCCTCACTAATTTCATTCAATCTTGCACTGGCTACTCTAGCTGGAACAATTAGACAAGGCAAAGAAATAAAAACATCCAAATTGGAAAGGAAGAAGTAAAGTTTTGCTATTTTCATGTGATAAAAAGTCCCAAAAAACTACAGCAAAGCTACTAGAGCTAATAAATGAATTCAGAAAAGTGGCACAGTAGAAGATCAACATGCAAAAATTACTAATGTTGCTATACAGTAGAAATGAACAAGCTAAGGAAGAAATCAAGAAAAAAATTCCATTTAAGAAATCAGCTAAAATAACTAAATATCTAGTAATAAATTTAACCAAGGATGCAAAGAACTTACACAAGGAAAATACAAAACTTTGCTGAAAGAAATTAAAGACCTAAATAAATGAAGGTCATTCTATAATCATGTATCAGAAGACTAAACTTTGTTAAGACAACAATTCTATCCAAAATAATTTACACATACAATCCCAATCAAAATTCCAACAGATCTTGCAGAAAGGAAAAGCCAATCATTGTATATATGTATAAGAGTAAGGGGCCCCAAATAGTGAAAACCAGCTTGAAAAAGAAAACAACATTGTAGAACTCACTTCCTGACTTTAAAAGTTATTACTAAGCCACAGTGTTCAAACAGTATGCCACAGCCACAAAGATAGATACCTAGACAAGTAGCATTAAATTGAAATAGACCCTCTTATCTACAGCCAACTGATTTTTAAAATATATTTATATTACAGAAATTGTGAACTTACAAAACAATCTTGCACATGTGTGGAATTCCCATACAAAACACCCCCACCAACACCCTACACCCTTGTGGAACATTTGTTACAGATGATGAGTTAGTATCATCAGACTATTGTCACTAATTATAGTCCATAACCTACATTTGGCATATTTTTTCCATACTCCCCTATTATTAACACAATTCATTCTAAAAAATATGGAATGCTTTACAAATTGTGTGTCATCCTTACACAGGGGCCTTGCTAATCTTCTCTGTATCATCCCAGTTTTTAGTATATGTGCTGCAGAAGCAAGCACTCTAGCAACTGATTTTTGATAAGATTGCCAAATCAACTCAGTGAGGAAAGAATAGTCTCTTCAACAAATAGTGCAGGGAAAACTGGATATCTACATGCAAAAGAATGAAGAAGACCCCTATATTATACCATAAATAAAAATTGACACAAAATGGATCAAGGACCTTAATTTAAAAACCAGAATTATAAATCCCCTAGTAAAAAAAATGTAGGGAAGCAATGTTTTCTTAGATTTTGCACCTAAACCAAACAAAAGGAAAAAAATAGGTAAATGGGGTTTCTTTAAAATTAAAAACATTGTGCATCCACATGTGCATTTATCATGGGATAAATATCCATGAATATTTAATATCCAGAATATATAAAGAAATCCATCAACTCAAAAATAAAAAGACAAACAACCCAATTAAAAATGGACCAAAGACTTGAGTAGACATTTCTCCAAAGATATCCAAATGGCTAAAAAGTACCTGAAAAGATGCAGAACATCATTAGTTATCAGGGAAATGCAAATCAAAACCACAATGAAATACCATTCACACCCACCAGAACATATACTATTTTAAAGAAAAGCAGGCAATTACAAGTGTTGGAAAAGATGTTGAGAAATAGAAACACACATTTACTGTAGGTGGAAAAGTAAAAAATAGTTTGGCAGTTCCTCAGAAAGTTACGTATAGAAATACCATATGACACTACAATCCCAATTCTGGGAGTTTAAACAAAAGAATTGAAAGTAGGGGCTAAAACAGCTATTTTCACATCAATCTTCATTATTCACAATATAGCATTATTCACAATTGTCAGAAGATGGAAGCAAACAAGGTGTCCATTTACCAATGAATGGATAAATAAATTGTGGTATATACAAACAATGGATTATTATTCAACAGTAAAAAAGGAATGAAGTTCTGATACATGCAAGAACATGAATGAACCTTAAAACATCATGTAGAGTGAAATAAGTCAGGCACAAAAGGATAAATATTGTATAATCTCACCTATATTAAAAATATAGTATGAACAACTCATAGAGTTAGAATCTGAAGTATAGGTTGCCAGGGTCTAGGTTGGGCTTAGGGAATGGGCAGTTAATGCTTGAATTGGGTTGATTGTAAAATTTTGGTAATGGATAGTGGTGATGATAATATAACATTCTGAATGTAATTAACAACACAACTATATACTTGAATATGGTTAAAAGGGTATATTTTAGGTTGTATATATGCTACAAGAATAATTTTTTTTAAAAATTAGGGCTGTACAACACATGCAGTGAACCCTATTGTAAAAGATGGATTATAATTAGTAGTATAATTATAATTAATAGTACAATTATAAAAATATTATTTCATGAATTTTAATAACTATACCACACCAATACAAGGTGTTAATAGTAGGGCGGTATATGGGAACTCTGTACTTTTTGCAAGACTTTTGTTGTAAACCTACAACTTCTCTAATAAAAAAATAATTTAATTAAATTTTAAAAAACAACTGTATGAATTTCTCATTTTATAATGGTGCCTGTATAAAAGACTTTAAAATATTTCACAACCTACTCTTAAAATATTTAATAGGATGCTAACATCCATTGTAAATTTGCTAACTATAGAGTTGATTGTATCATTTTTAAATGCAATCTCATTGGTCTACCAGTACTATGCTCAGCACAGGTGAGGTAAGAATACCTTCACCATTCGTCCCTTCCTCCGATCCTTGGCATAAAGAGGCAACATTTGTAAAAATATGAAAACCGAGGGAAGTGAGTAGCCATCTGTGATATTGTATGAACACGTTGAGAGAGTCCTTCTGAATTTGGTTCACCCATCCTCAACATTTGATGCCTCTCTTTTCAGCCAAAAAGGGATAGTAAGTCCCTGAACTCTATTTGGCAGGAAGTCATGGGGGTGGTGGCAGGGTTGTTAATGTTCCCACATAAGAACACTGGAAGAAGTGGAGCAAAGAGAAGGGAAGAAAATGAGGCAAATCCAGGAAGAATGTCCATACACTGTTATGCAGTCCATACACTGCGTAGCAGAAAGTTTCTGAAGACATAGCAGAAATTCAGGGTAGGAAAGGCTATTGAGAGTTGTACAAAGAAGCTTGACATTATGAACCTTACGAGAGATTTCAACAACAATCAAACAGAGTGCACCTAACTAAATCTGGAACTAACAGAGCAAGCTCAAAAAATTCTTCAGAGCAAGGGAATGTAAATGTTTGGTATCATATTGAAGAGTCAAAATTAGAGGCTACGTATGAAAAACAGGACTCAAAGACATTTTTAAAATGTTTTGACAACCTGACCATTATCCTGTGTCTTCTATGAGAATGGGTACAATATCTTGAAAAAAGAACATGAGAAGTAAATGGAGATGGCTGACACAGTTATAGTCTGAAGTGTTGATGTAAATTACAGAAAATATGCTACAAAAAAGAAATACTTAGGTGAAAAGATCTGAAAAACTCTCATGAAAAGCAAATGATAAATACAAAGGCATGAAAACAATGAGACTGAAAGCAACATATATGGAGAACAGAAACTGGAATTCTAACAAAGTTTTGTAGGGCCTTTAGTTAAATATGGCAAATTGAAAACCTACATTGGCCTATTCTTCCTCCAAAAAAACTACGAGCATGGTAAATTTCTTATTAACTTATGGATATAAAACACAGAGGAGGTAATATAGGCAAGAAATTTCTATAGCTATTTGGAGGATGGAAAATGGAAGGAGGTATGATAATTGACTTGCTTTGCTTAAGTAACCAATAACCCAGGTGCCTACAGGTAAACTGTGAAGCAATGAAGCAGCCTGTTCTCCATGCCCTTGAGAAAGTAAGTTAGTTCCATGTACCAAGGAATTTTGGTTGGGGCCAAGGACTGAAAAGAGAGATTAGTTGGAAAGCTGTATGCAGAACATTCCAGGTGCCATTCTCCATGACTGCAACCAAATGATTATTCCTTACATCGCCCTGCATTGACCAGGCACCAGGAATCTATTCTCTACAAGGCTCTGGATTTTGGGACACCAACACAGTGAAAAGCAGTGGGGAGTGCACATACAAAAAATGAGATGAAGTGAAGTCTATACACTGAACTTTCTTACTTTTGGGATCCATGATCACCCAGGATTTCAGCAAGTAGGTCTAAAGGACTATCCTCTCTTCACCCTGCCACACAGAAGCTGGAAAAAAGGGGCTTCTGATGAGATTTTTGGTGACTCTCAAATATGAATGGAATGAGTGAACAGATTAAGATAAATGGTTATTTAAGGAATATTTTCAATATAAAAGGGAGAATCCAAAATAATTCAAAACAATAAAATTTCAGTGAAAATATAAAAACAAAAAATCTAATGAAAAAAACAGAAAATAGAGCAGATAATATTTAAAAATTCATATCCTCAGAGAGCTAAGAGCAAATACAGTGTTATTTTTAAAAAAGGAAAATAATAAACATGTCATTTAAATTAAAATATAACTGAAAATTAAAAAATAAAAAATTTATAAACAGAGGTGTTATATAATAAAGCCAAGGAAATCTTACAGAAAAGAAGGACATGGAAAAGATTTATTTATGATAGTTTTTGAGGATCAATCTAGTGTGTTCAAAATCTGACAATTATGAATTTCTGCCACCAAACACCCCCTCCAAAATAAACAACTGATAAATTAGAGAGAAATAAATTATGCATATGAAAATTACTCAGAATGACTACACTAATGACTGAAAAAATAAAATCTCCAGAACAGGCATTAAAAGAAAACTTTAAAAGCTTCCAGGCAATAATGCAAAAACAAATAACAAACACACAAAAGAATAGGGAACCATGATAGTACTTGGACTTATCATCATCTATACTGGATACTAGAATACTGAGAAGTGATGTTTTCAAACTTCTTGGGAAAAGTTATTTTTAACCTAGTATTTTCTTCTCACCCAAACTATCAATCATATGCAAGGGTGAAATGAAGACAGTGTCTGTCACAAAATGATTCAAAACTCTTGGGTGTTTATTGGAGGACATATTGAAAAATGAAGAAAGAGTTAGGTATGGTACACAGAAAACTAGGAGTTCAATGCAGTTTTGCTAAGAGGACATTCCTGAATAGCAGCTATGCAGCAAGCCTAGAGAGAAACAGCCCATATTATATCATGAGGTCAAAGAACTAGAAGAAGGAAGTTTCCAGGAAGATTAAAAAATGGTATTATAAATTATCTGATATATTTGAGTATTGGAGGGAAATTATTACTAGGAATTTGTAAGATCTATTGAAGCACTTAGTAAAGGATTAATGATAGGTTCACAGGAAACTAAGCAAAACAAAAAGCAATTGTCAACTCAAGGATAAACAAAAAGTTGTACACTACTGAAATAGAAGTGTTTACTTTCACTTAGCAGCATCTAATATTTATATAATCAGATTAAAGTAGCCATTGCTGATTTAACCAAAATAATGGCAGTACCTAAATCTCAACTACCAAAACAAGATGTCAATGGGCCATGATAAAATCCAAATGGGTTTTAGCTATAAATAATAGTATAAAATATTATTATTTTAGCATAGGAAAATAAATAGATTATAGCTAAAAGAGTTAAGTGAGAATAGAAATATGAGGAGAAAGGAATAGAAAAGAGTGAGGGACAAGAAAATACTTATTTTTAATGTAATCCCTTAGCTTCATTTGATTTTTAATTGGACTATTAAATTTTTGGAAATCAATATAAAAAAAGTGTTCAGCTGTCCTAAGAGGAGAACAAGTGAAGTAGACAAAACTATAAAATGCAACACATAATTTAAAAATTTATTTGTATAAAAATAAGTACAGAGAACAAGGAAAAGTCATTTAAAATAAACCCACCCCTAAAATGGCACACTTTTTCATTAACAAGTTTTTTAAAAATTCAAAGTTTTCTAGACCAAATGAAAATATAAACCAGAATTTATAGATTCCAAAATTTATTGTCTGAACAAATTATTGTTCCACATATAAAAACAAATGAAATACATTTTCAACTGTAAAGTGCTCAAGGTGAAAAAAATATGCTGCCTATGTAGCATTCGTAAAATAATTTATTCAAAGACTTAGATTGAGAGATGACTCAAAATTAAACTGAACAGAATAGTAGTGTGCTATGTATTGATGAAAACAGTGCCTGTTTCAATGTTGAAAAATCAATAGGCAGAAAGAAAAATTAAATATGAGATTCCTTAAAGGAGTGGCTCCCTAAAGAAATTTTGTCACAACAGTAACAAAATTGAAATAATATTAAGAGGCTTTGACACCTTTCATTAGGGCATCTGGTTTAAACTTGAAAGTAAATAGCTCCTTATTAAACTTTACCTTTTATGATTGGAACAACCCTGTCTTTGGGCCAAGAAACCCCGAGGAAAGACCTACAGTGCAGAAAGTCCAACTAAAATTGATTTTCAATTGTTTTTCACAAAGGGAAAAAAAATCTTTGATAACCTGTGATTTTTTTCATTCATCTGACATACATTTTCTAAATTTTCTTTAATAGTTTTTTAATCAATGAAAGAAATTTAATAAATTATAAAGAAAAAGCCCATAAATAGAGACAAATATCCACAGAAAGGTGGAATTTCACATTATTGTAAAATTATTATTCAATAACAATAATAATTTCAATATTTATACATAGCAGTTATGTGCCAGGCACTGAGAATAGAGTGTTTTTATATATACATATATATTTACACACACACATACATAAACATATGTATATATGTATATGTATTCTCTGCTTTCTTGGCACTTTCCATCTGGTGAAAGAAACAGGCATGTTATGTATAGTCACAAAAATCATTAATCAGGTGCTATTAAAGAAAATACAAAGTACTAACAGAGAGAATTGTTATAAGATGGGGGAATAATTCTGAAGCATAATTTCAATCCAATTACAAAGTAAAAGACTGATTTGATTATAATAATTCTTTAACTTTTTAAGTAAACCTACCATACCAATGTTTAATAATATCAAATTTTTGGAAATGGTATTTGTAAGATATGAAATTATATTTTCCCTAATATATAAAAAATTATTTAAAATAATTTTTCTTTTATTTGTACAATGGAAAAGAACAGAAAATTCACTAAGGAAAATTGTGCAATTATACTAAACCTCAGTTTTAATCCAACAAATATAACTTAATACACTATATCAGTTTTAATAACAAGGTTAGCAAAAGAGTACCCTATCAATTTTATCAATTGGGAGGGGTTAACGTGTGAGGAAATGAGTATCCTTATATACTATCAGTGTATTACATTATAATTGTAATTATAATGTAAATCATTATAATCTGGACATTTGGAGGAAAATTTAGATGTAGTTAAGAAATATTTATTATCTACAAATACTTTGACCCAGAAATTTCAACTCCTGAAAATAATCTCATGCAAACTATCTGAGAACTACAAAAACATATGTTTGCACAGATGTTTGTAATATTAATAGTAAAAAAATTAAATACAATTTGATTTTTTATTAGTAGAGGAATGATTAAATATATTATGGTTTAATATGCAATGAAACTCTAGGCAGTCATTAGACATGATGATTTATAACTATACATATATATTTAAAGATAAAAAGTACCCATGAGATTATATTAAATGTAAAATGCATATAAAAACATAATTATGTAAATGTGTGTATGTATGGATGTGTACGAATAGAAAAAATCTTTGGAAGAACAAATGCCTACCTGGCATCAGTGATTATCTCTGAGTAATGAGATTTTAGATGATTTTTAATTTATTATTTACATCTTTTTATTGTCTGAATTTTTTGGGACCATGAATACTTTTAAATTTGAAATAAATTTTCATTTCAAAAAAAGAACTAGAAATAAAAAGAGTAAAACTACATGAAAAGACTGTCAGTTAAATTTCTTAATAAGCCCATCATTTACAAAACAGTAAGTTAAACCCAAACCAAAAAAAAAAAAAAAGCTAACAAACAAAACCTAAATATCTCATCCTCATGATACCGCTTCATTATCCAAATCTCAAGACAATGCCTGGAATAATACCTAAATCCCAGGAAAAGCTAAAATAATATGGTCACTTGCACCTCTCTGTCCATGTGCAGATTCTGATTGGCAGGTAAGGAAAACAGTAAACTGTATAAAAGCACAGACATTGTAGGAAGACAGATGGGTTTGAGTCATTGTATAAACATTATTTTTTAAAATTGACTGCTCTGATATCTTGTGGCAAATGTTCTCATTTCCTATCAGACAACTGATTTATGACAGTAAGTGACATTTTTTATAATTTTTAACTGGCATTATTTTGTTTCTAAAGTAAAGTTCTGAGACTTTCAGAAATGGGTCAGAGAATAAATATGTATTTTTAAATGTATTAATGTGGCAAACTTGATTCTATCTTATTTACTTCCTCCATCGCTGGTGTACGAACTCTGAAAAATAAACAACATATCTACCCCAAAGGTGGCTGAGAGATTTATTTATAATGTTTGTGAAATATGTGAAGATCCCAAATTGTATTTGCTTTGATTAGTATGAGGTTATTTGGCCATCATGACCATACTTCTGTATATACTATAGAAATTTAGGTAAACTACTTCATCACAGTCATCTTCAGTTTCTTCTTCTGTGAAGAGGAGATAACTTCTTTTTTCAAAATGCTGATATAAAGATTAAATAAAATAATTCAGTAACAATGGAGGCAAGTACTATGCTAGAAACTTTACATAGTTTATACCACTTAATCCTTTCAAAATGTATGAAGTCGTTTTTATATTCATTTCGCAGATTGAGAAAGGGGTTCAAAATGGAAAGTTTTGCAAGTTGCACCACAGTCAGAGGTGAAGCTGGGACATGAAGCTAAGTCAGTCCTGATTTAAGATTCTATCAGCTTTCTGTTAAATCTTACTTCCTCTCAAGACTATTTATAGTTTAAAATAATATCCTTAGAGAAAATACATAACCCTTTAATCAGGCTCTACTAATGAAATGTCTAATGCCACAACATGCAAATGAATGTCCACCTGGAATGTGTGTGATCCTGCTTGGAAACAGGGGAATAGACTGGAAATTTATTTAAAGTCCTCCTCAGGCCCAAGTCCCTGTTTTTGTATTTGCAGATATAACCTCGGCTTCTCTCGTCTAGTGGTGATATCTGTGAGGGTCCCCTTTGTTGTAAAAACAAAAGTGATGTTATAAAATATCTTGCATTTGTTTCTTCTTTTTATTTATTTATATAAAAAATTAATCCTTAAAGTGTACATCAACATCTTATGAATCTAAATTTTTATCACTCTCCCTGAAGTCTGGAGAAAATAATTAATTTATTATGTTACACAGACAGCACAGTATCACTGATATGACACTTGGTCTGAAGTCTTACACTCACATCAGAATTAAGAGCAGCCACTATCAAACTGGCCTGAAACCTGATTGTGTTCCTGGCTCAGGATATCTGTAGTAAATTTGTAAATCCATACTAAAACAGAAAATAAACTAGATAAACTAGGGTGTATATATTTTACTAAAAAGTTTTCGCAGTAGAGTAACATTAACATTAAAATTTTACCAAATTTCAATCATATTATAATGCTTTATCCAAATTAATTTTCAAAATGCTGGGTTAACTGTGAATCAATTGCAAATAACTTCATGTAAGATTTTTTTTTAATTTAAAGTTTGCCCAACATTTCAAAATGGTTACAGATTGCACTTTTCTACCAGCCTGGGCTAGTATCTTCCATGGCAAGATATCAAAACTACTGAATAAATCAGTACGCACTTAATTAATTTCCCTGAAATTATCAACATCATTACCAAAATCTTCCAAGAATTTGTAAGGTTTAATTCCTTAAACCATAGTTTTAAATTTTAACTTAAGAAGAGGGAATAAAAACCTCATCTATTTGAGTTTTTATGCCCTTTTTTGGTTCTTCAGTGACCGGAAAAAACTTTAAACAAAATTATGCTTTATGTTTCCTGGCTTAATTATAATAAAATGCTGTAATTTCTATTATAAAAATTAAATACATTTATATACTAATCAAAAAACAATTAATTTAAAAATGTGTATGTACATCTGTCTGTAGATCCCCTTAAAGCAAGGGTTCTTAACGTTTTTGCTCCAAGACCCCTTTGCCAGTCAGGTGAAAACCACAGACCCCTTACTAAGTCCACACTATACTGTGTATTATTTATTAAATATATCACACCCACACCAACACATCCTTACAAGAATAATTTTTCTTTTGAATTTCAATTCAGGCTCACAAATCCGTGGTTAAGAATCCCTCCTTTAGAACCTTTCCAAAGTTTGCTAATCAAGAAATTTTAATTAATGTAGTAGAATTAATTTAGGTAAAGAAAAAAAGTTTTTGCAAAAATAAAACTGCTCCCCAAAACTCTTGACAGAAACAAGCTATTCATTTTCATTTGTGTTCCATTGAAGACAGAACTGAAATATGTCCAATGGTTCTATTTCCAAGTGGTCCACTCCCGAATTCTTTGGAATGTTTTAAGATTGGCTGTAACACGAGTTCTGACTTCCAGTGTGGACCCTGCTCTCCTTCACTGTTTGGAGGTAGTTTTGATTTCCACTAAGAATAGTTGCCATCTCTTTTCTCTCATCAAAATTCTTTCACTGCTCGTATAGTTTTAAAATAACCCTGATTATTTCCAAAAGCTTCTCCTTATCCACAGAAAGTTCAGCAAACCACTGTCTGGCATCTTTCTGCTGCATAACACAGCCTACATGGAGGCAAGCTAAAGCTGTCATGAAAGGAGGCGTGAAGTAGGCAAAGATCTATTCTGTAGATACCGTTCACTACCCTTCCTACGCGGGGAAGCAACATGTCTTTTTTTTTTTTTTTTTGTGACAGCTTTATTGAGATATATAATTCACACACATAAAGTGTACAATTCAATTGTTTTTAGTATATTCACAGTTGTGCAGTCATCTCACAATCAATTTTAGAACATTTTCATCATCCCCAAAAGACACCCATACCCTTTAGGCTATCACCCCCAATCTTCCTATCCCCCTCAGCCCTAGGCAACCACTAGTCTACTTTCTATCTCTAAAGATTTGCCCATTCTGGACATTTTATATATATATATTTTTTGCTTTATTTATTTTTAATATTACATTCAAAAAATATGAGGTCGCAATATACCCCCTGTTCTTGGCCCATGTCCTGCCCATACTGGAGCAAAGATCTGTAAGGATAATTCAATATCAAGCAATATCCGTTAATTCTAAAAGACAGAATTCACATTCGAAGATATGGTTCATCCTATAAAGAAATTCTTTTGGAAAGGCATGTGAAAATCTAGTTTTTAATAGAGAAGTAGCAGCAGAAATCAATCTTGTATTTGAGACTACTCCCAATTCCTCTACTTTGGATGCCAAAAACACACATATAGGAGCCATTAGTACAGGATCTACAATTTCCAGAGAATACCTGACATAAAATCTCTTGAAATAGACTAATAGCTGTGGCAATAACTTGTCTTAATTTAAGATGTTCACCTAATGCTTGGATAACAGTTGTAAAAAAAAAAAATTGTAATTTCCAATCTTTTTCTTTTGAAGGAAATTTACGTCTTTTTGGCGCTCCGTCAACAGATCTTGTTTATCCAAAATCCATTGCAAATAGTGGGAGCTCTGCCAGAAGTTCCCAGCCATGGAACACAGCTTGCCCTAATTAATATATGTATACACACACACACACACACACACACACACACACCAGCCGGGAAAACGGAGTGTGGAGCAACCATAGACCGAGCACATCTGTAACCGCGCTCCTCTATCTATTGAGCTAGGTCCGCTCCACAGCCACGACAGCAAAATGAATGCATTTGTTTCTAATATATGTGTTTCAAGCTCAGGTTGTGATGAAACACAATATCTGTTCATGTACTGGAAAGCTCCCATGTCTGTCAAAACATGTTAGACACTGTATCAACAACAAGCTGCTTAAATTGTCACACCAAATATCTTAGATATTTTCAAAATGTTTAGAAGTATGAAAGGGAAAAGCCTAAGTAATTCACCAAATTTACAAACTGTTTCGACATCTTAGAAATATAGTTAAAAAAAAAACTCATGTGACTTTTACAATTAAAGCACATGAAAATATTAAATTTACAATATCTAAATTCCAAATACCAGAAGACTAATGACGGCCTTAAAAGCTCGGGATGATCTATTTTTGTCTTCTTCCGATTGCAATGAATTTGTAAAGAAAGCTAAGGTCATGGCCATCATCCTGAATTTAGAAACTCTGCTCCCTCCGAACAATTTATCTTTGTTCCAAACCATGCATACACACCAAAAAACCCAATGTGTACCAGATTATATTCAAGAAGATTTTCCTCTTACTTCCAAACATTCCTATCCCTGAAACTGCCAAACAAAAGACCCCTTCCTTCCCATACTGTCAGCTAGGTTTTGCGATTATTTTTAATGTATTAAAATATGACCAGAAAGCAAGCAAGCTGATTCAGATGAAAGACAGAGCAATAGGGTCTTTTTTTGGCAATTTATTTCTGGCTTCAATGTAAATTCTGGTTTTAAAATTAGGAATTCTAATCTGGTTCCCTTGTTTTTTGAAGTTACTACCCAGCTCAACTACTCAGCTTTTCTCTCTCTAATATAAAGACAGCAATATTTGTGTGTCCTCTAATTTATATTAGAGTAGAAAAGATTTTGAAAAATGTAAAATGCATTCCTTAAATCTCTTAAGGAGAAAATGATAATTTATGTAACTTATAATGATCATCATTATTACTAGATTTTCATGGTTTATCAAAATTTAAATTAACAAGAAAATAGATCCTAAAATTTTTAATTATTAGGTACTGTTTGAAGATCAAATCATTGAGTATCTTGCCTGTGTGTGTGTTTGGTTGCAGAGAGCAGTTTCGGTGTTCATCTGTGTGTGTGTGTGTGAGTGTGTATGCTTTAATTCTGAGTGGAACTAAGAACTGGAGTCATCTGAGAGCATGCATATGACAGGGACTTCACAGTAATTTTTGTATCCAGGTGTAGCTTGGGACTTACCTATCTATATACCTTATGCTGTCACCTTATGAATTGCTATTATTTAGTGTCTTTTGTTAGTTATGCCTCCAGCTGTGTTTTGTGGCTCATTCTAATCCAGATTACTAAACAAATGATTTTATGAGATACAACTGCCATTTTAAGGTGAAGAAAACAATGGCAGAGGCCAGATTTTTTGTTCTTGTATCCCCCTCCAACATCTAGTATAATACTTAACACTCAATACATTTTTATTGAAAAAAGAATTAATTTCTAAATAGCGATTGAGAATAGGAGTATAGGGAAGAGGGGTGGTGATTTTTGTGATTGAAAATGGGGTTTGGAGCCCTGACTAGGAAAACTGCTTTTGTGCTCATTCAATTTCTCTTTATGAGACTGCAGATCAACTGATAGACAATGTAAAAGCAACCAGTGAGAGATTTTCCTGCTTCTTTTCCAGTTAGGCAGAAACCAAAACTCACTGAGACTGCCTTGAATACGGAGATTTCCTGAATAACAGACATGCAACACAGTATCTTCCTGTGAGTCACAGGATATTTATCAAAGCTGCACCTTCAAAAATCCCTTTCACCCCTGCTGCCATTACCTCCTTTCATACTTTTATCCACCCCACCCCCAAAAAAAGAAAACCAGAAAAAGAGTCCAGAGTTGCTCATCTATATAAAACTACTAAACAAAGCAAATACAGTTAATACCATGTCTTATTAAATTGAACCCTCCCCACCAGAGTGATAAAAGGTGCTAAGATCTATAGGACTGAATCCATTTTATACACCACTATTCAAACTTAACTTCCCTGTGGTGCAGGGAACAAAGAATTCGGCCATGGAGAAAACAGGGATCCTGCTTTTTATTCCCTAACTCTCCTGTTCTTTCTGGTAAAAGCAAAGCCATTAATCCAATTCTCAGCACTTGTGTTCAGAGCCATTGCATCATAAAGCAATTTGCGGTCTGGCCAACTAGCTATTAAAAACAAATAGTCTCTCTGGCTTTAGAATCTTCTCGCATGGTCAGAGTAACCATAGAGAATGCATCAGCAAAGGTAATAACTGGGCTGACAGGACTTCTGTTTTAAACCTATAGCTCACTCCTGAATTTAATTAAAGCTCCTGGAGGAGTTGTAATAATTACAAATATGATTTTTTTTCTTTCTTGTGCAGCTATCCCATCTAAAATTATTTTTACTTGGTGGACATTAAATCATTTCCGAAAGATTTGCAATAAATTAGTTGACTTAAGCAAGGTTAAAATTTCCCCCCTAATATTAAATCTCAGTCAAATATAACAAAATTGTACAATAAGGGTAACACAGGAAAATATCAGGAGTTGTTCTGAAATGCAAATTTTTCAAGATACCACTTCATTACTTATGGTTTCCAAAAACTTTTTCAGCTTCTTTCAATGGCAGTCTTCTTTCTATATTCTACCACTTTACCACCAAATTCCTTAGATTAAGAACAATGAAATGCAGATTAACCTTTACTTGAATCTTGTGATGTGCTACAGGCAGAAGCAGAGGCAGAAGACCATGAGCGAATACGTTGCCGGTTGGAGTGTAAAGGAGTGTGAGCCCCAACAGAGGACCAATAGCTTGGTATCTCTTTTCATTGATTCATTAATGATTATTTACTCTAAAGTTCTTTTAAAGTTGTGTGTAAAATTTAACTGAATTTCTGGCAACCGAAGAAAAAAAAGAATAAAAGAGATAGAGAAAAGAAAAAAAGAATTACATTGTACCCATCTTTTATTAAAAGACAGATTAGGAACAACAATTTGAGGCAGTTTAGTGAAAGATCATTTATATGTATATATAAAGGCAGATTGGAGCCAGATCAGATTAAGATATATTTGAAGGAGAGAATGGAAGGAAGAGGGCCTGGTTGTAGACTACTATTTAAGAACAAGAGCAAGGCTATAAAGATTTAAAGTGGAAAGTTGGTAGAGGAATTTAAAAGGATGTAATGATTTTCAGAAAAAAAAATACTACATGAAAAAATTAACCAGATTTTATTATTGATTGGAATGCTAGAAGATGGTAAATATTACTTCAGAGTCTCTAAAGTGTGTCAGATGGTAAAATGCAGGAAAAGAAAAGTCAAGATGGAGATGTTCGACTTCTAAGTGGAAATTGGATGAAGATTAAACTCAGTTTTTGGAACTGGGGATCACCTAGCTCGAAATGAAAAACCATGTTAATTAAGGTAGTAAATGTAAAGAGTGAAGAAAAGATATAAGGGTCTGGATTATATACTTGACTGGTTTTGTCTGTTCCTGTCATTTTTCCAGTTTTTTTTTTTTTTAATTTTTAGAGAAGTTGTGGGTTTACATAACAATCGTGCATAAAATACAGGATTCCCATACATCATCAATTGTAATAAATGTTGCACACCATGATAGCAAATTTTTATAAGTTTGCTATTAAATAAAGTCCATAATTAACGTAGAGTTCACTGTTTTTGTAGTGAAGTTCCATGAATTTTTTAAAAATTTATTCTGTTACCACATATAAAATCCAATGTTTCCCCTTTTAATCACATTCAGATATATATTTCAGTGCTATTCATTGAATTCACAGTGTTGTGTTACCATCACCACTATCCATTAACAAAGCATTTCCATCATTCCAAACAGAACACTATTTTAAGGCCTAACTTGCCATAACCTATCATATAGTCTAGAAACTATATTCTAGATTCTGACTCTATGAGTTTGCTCATTTTAATTATGTTATAATGGTGAGATCATACAGTATTTGTCCATTTGTGTCTGGTTTATTTCACTCAACATGATGTCTTCAAGGTTTCTCCATGTTGTCACATGTATCAGGACTTCATTCCTTTTTACTGCAGAAAACAATCCATTGAATGCATATACATTTTATTTATCCATTCATCGGTTGATGAACACTTGGGTTTCTTCCATCTTTTGGCAACTGTGAATAATGCTGCTAGGAACATCAATGTACAGATATCCATTCGATGAAAGCTATCGTGTGCTTACTTTGTCTTTGCAAGTCAGCATTGCAAAGGACCATGGCAAAAGTGTTGCTAGTCTGGTAGGCAAAAGCCTCAAGTTTAAATGTGAAACAGGCAGTTCCTTTGCTTTCTGCATAATTTTTTTAAAAATCATGAGCTGTTTCACTTTTTCCCTCATGGGAAAAACAAATTTATTTCATTGTAATTCTACACAATAAGCATTTCATATGAGGAGAGAACCATGGAGACAAACACGTAGAAAACACCATTATTCACAAGACAGATAAAGGTAAAAGAGGTTACAAAAAAGCTAAGGAGCAACTGTAAGAGATCCAGAAGATTTTAGCTTTATGTTTTTATATTTCCGAGGTGATGAATGATGCTTTCCTTGACTTGCTTCCTAATCACCTTTCTCAGTGAAATGTAGGAGAAAAAAAGTAAGGCAGTATACAATGTGCTATAATGCTGAGGCTATAAGGAAGCCTAAGAGACAAAAGTTAAATGATGGTGTAGTTTTCTTTGTGTTAAGCTGAGTCCCATGGAATTTCTCCATGATGAATCCAGTGACAATTCTTTGGTGGCATAAATTCCATGACTTTTGCTGCTTTTCTTCCAGCGAACTTGACAACTTTCTCAGCCATTACCATCATATGGAAAGTGTTCAAATGGCTCTTTCACTGCTCTCTGAGGATAAGTTAATAAATATTTATTAAAGACTGAGACCAGTGCTGATCCAACTAGCCGTGGCACATTCTGCTTCCACAACAGAAAGTTTGTTTAAGGAATAACTGCATGATATCTCCTAGTTCAGGACTGAAGATAAGTAACAAGGTTATAGAGTTTTCTACAGGGAGTAATCTGAAGACCAAAAAAAAAATCATAATTTTTATAAATATTTTCAACAATTTTTATCAATATTTATTTGTATATTTTGAAAATAAAATATTGGAAGACAATGGAATGGGTTATTTTCCAGAATTTATTAATCAAGTATGTGGATTCCTGGATTCACTAGGTTGGTAGATTTGTGGCTAAATTATAACTTTATGACACATTCATTTTTGCCACCCTCCCTCAGTGCCAGGCACAAGATAGAAACTCCACCAGTTATATTATGTTACAGCTATTAAATTATCTTCAGACATAATCTTACATCTACCTTTTTATTATCAATGTGGAGGGTCCAAATTATAAAATTCATAACTCTACTACTTTATAGTATTTTCACACTGAAAATTAGTGTTATTATATATTAACGACCTTTGGTTTATTTAATTATTGGTTCACTCCCTGAAGAAGTAATGTAGAAAATTTCTTTGGGACTGGAGAACTTTTGCTGCGGTAAATAGAATGGGCTATATCCCTTGTCCTCTAGGATTTCCTCAGCTAAACAAAATTGTCCTGCAGAATTAAGCTGTGTGCATTTCCTGGTCAGAAATATATGCAATTTCTTCTCCAATAATCTTCTCCAGTTTTACTAAAGTAAAAGGAATATCCATTTTATTTTCTCCTAATCTCTGCATTAACCCTCCCTTCTTTCTGTATCACATTCTTTGTTTTCTTATACCCTTATTTATCCAAGGATCTTGTATAAATTCCCTAGTCTTGATTGTTTTGACACTGTATTCATATATAGATAGGGTCATGTGAAAATATCAGGAACAGCATTTATATTGTGTAGTTAAAACTGAACACCTTAAATAATTTTTTCTAGTGTTTCTTTTTTTTTTTTTTTAAAGATTTATTTATTTATTTAATTCCCCCCCCCCCCCCTGGTTGTCTGTTCTTGGTGTCTATTTGCTGCGTCTTGTTTCTTTGTCCGCTTCTGTTGTCGTCAGCCGCACGGGAAGTGTGGGCGGCGCCATTCCTGGGCAGGCTGCTCTTTCTTTTCACGCTGGGCGGCTTTCCTCACGGGCGCACTCCTTGCGCGTGGGGCTCCCCCACGCGGGGGACACCCTTGCGTGGCGCGGCACTCCTTGCGCGCATCAGCACTGCGCATGGCCAGCTCCACACGGGTCAAGGAGGCCCGGGGCTTGAACCACGGACCTCCCAGGTGGTAGACGGACGCCCTAACCACTGGGCCAAAGTCCGTTTCCCCTTCTAGTGTTTCTTAAGGGAATTTGCATTCAAGGGACAGCTACTCATATTTTAGTCATGGGGTACAGTGTTACTGCTACTTTTTTTCCCAGTATCTCAAGATAGAATGAAAACGAATTGACAAATGTGGCCTATCTCTAAGCCAAATTCAGCATAAAAACTCAATACCTTCCACTGCCATGGGAGAGGACTCCTGGGGTGAGCCACCCTAGCACCAAGGGATTATTACCAAGTGCCAACTAGCAATGCATGTGGAAAAAGACCTAGACCAAAAAAGTAAAATATTAAATACAAATGAATTTTTATGGCCAAGAGAATTCAAAGTGAGTCGGGAGGTCATTTCAGAGATTATGTTTATGCACATCTCAAAAGGATCTCACTGACTGCCACAGTAAACAGGGGTGCTCCTGGGGGATCTAGAGACATCTAGACATTATAGGGAGGGCAGACAACCATAGGAAATTGGTACTCAGTCAGTTGGCCTTGCCTTGGAATATATAAACTATCTGCCTAATGTATCAAAATTAGACTTATTTATAATTTTCCCAAATGTGTTTCTACTGCCTCATTTATTTGAAACTGTAATTATCACTATACCCGTTAAATATATGTCCCAGATACTTAAATCTTCTGGTGTTCATATACCAGTTGAGCCCTGAGTATCAGCAAAGTTGCAGTCAATACCTACTCTCCAGTTCATTGGACTCACCCGGGACAAGTAACAAAAGGATGATGGACAACACCCATTCCCCAAAACAAAGAGGACCCAGAATTGCAAGCAAGACAGTTCCATCTATCTGCCCCATGAACCTAAGATCCCTCTCAATCGGAAGGAGAGTGGGCATCATCATCCTAAAATCCTCAAGATTGAGGAATGAACAAATCTAAGAGAATGCAATTATGGACTAAAGATGTTAGATGTTATTCTTTCAAGTAATGTTTCATAAAAACTAGGTTATTTTTGGCCTAGTACTAAAGTGCAAAATGGAAAATCATTTTTTTAATTTCTATATTTTATAACCAGTAAAGATAAAACTGACAAGTTCAGTTACCTAGTGGCAGCCACGTAGTCAGTCATTCATGGAGCCAGAAAATTGAACACATCATGCTTTATTTTTTTAGAGGAATTCACTGGAAACTTGTTTCTTACAGTTAAAAGAGATTCTTCAAGGAAACAGCCTTAGAATCATGGCCTTGTCTTCTCTGAATAGAGATATCTCTGAAGAACCTATTTGGTGTGGGGGAATAAGAGGGTAGTTGCTAGTGGATGATTCTCTGCAGCAATTTAGAGTCTAAGGGGTTGGGGACAAATATCCTGTACAGCAACTATTGTTGGCTCTAGGTGTGCGTTGTGGTAATAGTGTTGGCAATGTCCACATGAGCAATTTTGCCCATTATGCATTCTTCTTATGTGATGAATAATGATAGGGAAGATAGTGTAAAATTTCAAATATGTTGATTGTCCATTTACTGCCTATTTCTTATAGATTATGCAGGGTTATACTTTCTGATTCAATGGCTATTCCTCAATAAAAAAGAAAGAAAGTCAACCTTGTATGATTCCATCAGTGTTTTGAACTGATATCACAGACAATAGGCAAAATTTGGTTATTAAGAAGAAATCAAAATAGGAAACCTGAAAAGTGTTTCTCTTTATATTTAAAGTGTGGGTAAAATGAAATGTTCAGACACCCAGACAATTGGGCTGGGAGAACCATGGTAATTGTCATGAGTTGAAATAAAAAATAAAAAGTAAAATAACTGTATGGTAGAGAGAAAGTACTATAATCCCTCAATGAGGGAAAATGAGCCATATGAGGACTGGCAAAGGCTAAATTTCTTCTAGTTTGGAGTCAAACTGTCATTCATACTTATCACAAATATTTATTAAGTGATTCTTACATGCCAGATGCTCTCCTAATGTTAGAAATTCAAAAATGAGCTAGACAAAGTTATCCTCCAAAACTTACAGTCCAAATGAGAAGGTTCAACGTAAGCTAGTAAATAAATACACAACATATTTTTTAGGTACTACAAATGCTATGAAGACAAATAAACAGATTCAGTGGTTGGCTAATGATTGAGACATATACATGAGCTGGAAAGATTAAAATGGCCTCTTTGAATTGATGATATTGGGACAATGACTTGAATGAAATAAGGAAGGGATTGATGCAAAGATGTAGGGAGGAACATTTAAAGCAGAAAAAAGGGCAATTCTAAATTCCCAAAACAAGTTCCCTTATAGAAGACAAGGGCGAAGATGTGGGAAAGAACAGATAATGTAAGTATTTGTCATTTATTCTCCATACAGTAGATATCCACTGGAGTGTTTTGCTTAGGTAGGAGACCTGATCTAATCGTAATGAGATCATTATGATTTCTGAGTGAAGGATGCATTTTAGAATGAGGGAAGCCAGTATTGGAAGTTATTGCAGGAATGTGGGAGAGAACAAAGGCTTGAAGTAGCATAGAGATGATGGCGATTTGGTGACAAGGGTGAGATTAAAGATGTATCTTGAAAGTGGAGTTTTGAGTATGGTAAATTTGAACAACATCAATAAAAATGAGATAACATGCAAGATATTGTCATGTGGTTACTACATTTTCCTTTCTTGCATAAAGAAGGTCTCTCTTTCCTATTTTGTACCCTTCCTTTTCCTTCCAGACACAAGGCTAGACCTTGAAGTTGTGAATTGCTAGATAAAGGAGTCTTACATATTTAATTCTGGTAATAGTAGTAACCAAGATGATGATATTAATAATATAGTAAATATTTTTATAGAAATTACCACATGTCAGGTATTCTTTAATGGGCTTCACGTACCTTAACTCATTTAGTACTTCAAATGGCACTAAGATGAAAGTTGCATATTGTTCCCATTTTATAGTTGAAATAATCTCCTAAAGAAAAAATCTCTGGTAGCCAGTTGAATACACAAGCAGAGAGTATTTGCCCAAGGCAGGAGAACAATTACCAATAGTGTAATCTTGTGCAAATGACCTAATTATCTAGTTCAGTTTTTTCATCTATACCATGGGTACAATAATATATACTTATGGGCAGTAGTGAGAATGGAATACTTTTTAAGTATATTGTACAGAATTTGCTTAAATTGCTTAATAAATGATAACTGCTGTTGTTAATTTTTATAAGATGGAGATGCCTTTACAAACAAAGCAGACACCCACTGATTGATTTAAGCCAAACTGACAGGTTAAGAGGGCCATCAAACTGTAACTCCTCACAATAACCCTGACCCATAGACAGGAATCAGCACAAAGCATAGCATGCACTAGATGTGAGAATCACAGAACCAGGAATATCCTTCCAGATGTCAACTTAACTCTTTACTATTTTTGCCACTTGGAAAGATACAAGATTGTCTTTATTTGGTTACCCCTAAAAGAAGACCCTAATACTAGAACATTATTTCTTTGGGAAATGATCTCTGGAAGCACAAGTGAAATTGGGAAAGAGATGAGTAGAAACCCATTAAGAATGAGTTACTGCGCTAGGTACCAGTAGGGGCAAATCAATCAAACCCATTGAGAATACTCTGAGGAATCTTGTAGAATGCACCCATGAATTATCTGTCCAAAGGTCAGAGTCTAGGGTATTTGTATTTCCTCACTGACTGGGAGCTACTCCTGGAAGGTTAATGCTCCTTCTCAAACCCTACTCCCCAGGACTTTCAGAATGCACTGTGTTTGGACTGAGTGACCTACAAGACTTCATAAAAAACCCTTGGTAGAAAAGTGGAGCTGGCAGTCAAAAAAGTGTTATGTAATGCTGTCTATGTGCAAAGGAGCTATCCTCTTGAGCAACCTATCAGAGCCACAGCTGATGGCAGAGGTGGGCCAAGTGGAAGAGTTTTAAGGCTTCAAGAGAAATGAATATACAAAATCAGCTTCTCCTTAGGATCACTTGTCTACAAGTCCCTAA
The DNA here is from genome assembly GCF_030445035.2 of Dasypus novemcinctus. Classification (NCBI taxonomy): domain Eukaryota; kingdom Metazoa; phylum Chordata; class Mammalia; order Cingulata; family Dasypodidae; genus Dasypus; species Dasypus novemcinctus. The sequence continues at coordinate 91,885,736 of NC_080676.1, forward strand.
CCCTCAACCCTCAGGTACCTATAATAGGTGAAACATAATGGGACTCAGTGAGTTGAATCCAAGAGGAAACACGTGATTCACTTGAATATTGTTTTCTGAACACTTTTATACAAGCAAATGATAGTTGTACCACATCAGAAATGTTCCTTGATTAAATACATTTTAGAAATCTTGGCTTAAAAATGTTAAACATGTATCTTTAATCTGGAATTTTTATTATCCTATAATATGTTAATATCTACAGTGAATACTCAAGGAGATATGGTGTTCAAAATTTTCTAAATTTATTTAAATAAATTTTACTTTCTCATGTTACCCCATTGAGATTTCCCAGAAAATTTTTTTGGTGAACCTGGTTGATGAAGTATTCAATAGGGCCATATTGTCTAATGGAATATTAAAAGTGATCACCTAATTTGTGATGTTCATAGAAAGAAGTTCTGAAAGATTTCTGACCAAATTATTAAGCTTGATAAAGGTATTCTATGGAATTAAGGACTTGAGGTATATGACCACCTCAAAAGAAAATGCCTTTCTGATTTCATGTTTAGGTCTGACTTAAGTGTGACAAAAGTGGGAAAGGGGCACTTAGATGCTGCTGCTGCTTTTTCTTATCTTCCTTTTTTCTTCCACTTAGACTTTCATTCACAAAATTTGATAGGCCCCAAATTTTGATCTTGCAAAAATCTCTTGAAATGTGTGGGTATGAGATTCGCCCCTACTGGTGGAATATAGTTTTCTTTCCACCAATTTTAATTAAATGTATCAGTCTTTGAAGTTGTACAAAATGAGAGAGACCAAATTTTAAATGATAGGAAATCTGTAACAGAGTCTAGAGAGGATTTTAAAATGTGATTCAGTTTGGGGAATTGAAAGTTATTATAATGAAGAGAAAATAGAGTAAGTTTCAAGTGTCAGGAGAACCATAGAGATCAGTAAAATTAAAGAGAAATCTATGTAGAGCAGAGGAAAAATAGAGTTTACAACATGATATGAACATTCTGTCCCAAGAGTGCTTTGACCAATGTAAAAGGAATAATGAAATGAAAAACGTTTGTGTATCTAGGTAGCTGAAATGAAAGCTGAGTGGTAAGACAGTGTGAAGTAATATATATGTTAAGCCCATGTATCCATAGAACATATTTGTCAATATATATCTGTTCTGACAGACAGAATCACTTACAATATGATGGTATTAAAATAAGCAATAAAAATCATTAATGGGCAAGAGTCTAATAACAAGGAAAAAAAGAATATCAAGCAATGTTCTCTGAAATCTAGTCAAGAAACAAATCAAGAAAGAACATTGGAAGTCTAAAATTAAATAATAATATGGAAGCCTTTCAGTGAGGGTCGTGATCCTTTATAATTTTCTAACTAAACGAAAGCTTATTTATGAGGATCACTGAGGACAAACCTCTTCATCATTTCTCCTTCCATCTGGAATACCATCCCTTTTTATGGTTGCAATGAGCCTGCATCTCTCAGCTTAAATGTTGCCCTTTCAGTGGAAACTGCTGCGTTCCTCCTGAAGAGGTAAGCATGGCTTCTCACTGCTCTCCTAGAAGTATCATCTTCTCTATCACAACACTTAATATAATACTTATTTTCCCTCTAAACTGTCAAAAAGTTGAAGGAAGTTTTATGCCTTTTCACATTTGTATATCTGGAAATCAACAAGGAGTTAAGGTTCTTACTAGGTACTTTAAATGACTGGTAATAAAGTAAAAGAATGTATTAATGAGTAATTAAAAAGTTACTAAATTCTAAAGTTATATCTTACTCTGGGAAACATGAGATACTGGCTTTCTAAATAGAACTCAATAAAACAATCCAAAAACCAAATTTTGGCTCTGACCTAGGAGCTGGAAATTTTTTTTTCTTTTCCTTATTTTATTCTAAATACCACAACATATCTAAAATTATTAATGGTAGTTTAAAAAAAAATTATTTGTCATTTCCATACTTTTTCATAATTCCTATTATATTTTGCTATATTAGGGATTGAACTGAAAAAAGATCTTTCAATACCTGTTATTCTGTTTTTTAAAACCTGCTATGTTTCTTTTAATAACGTAGTGATAAATAGATTAATCTCTCATAAAGGAACTTATTGGGGAGAGAGTAACACATAATGGTTAAGAAAGAAGACAGATTCTGGGTTTAAGCCTGGGTCTATCATAGGCTGTTTGATTTTTGGCTAATTAATTTCTTTATGCCTATATTGTTCATCTGTAAAACAAAAATAATAATAATATCTAACACATACAGGTTATATGAGAATTAAGTTAGATAATACTTGCAAACCAAGTAGTTCCATTTCTGACATTATTAAATTATTAAATTTTTAATTATTAAATATTCAATAAATATTAATATCATCTGACTGTCAATATAATTAGGAATTGTCAGCCACAATAAATGTATATTTTTTATTTATTACCTGGAAAAAAACAAATTCTGAAATATAAAATAAGATAATTCAAGAGATAATCATGTATAAACTCAACATTTATATATGCAAAGAAATATTTTAAAAGATATAATGAAGTAAAAGTCTTGTTTATTGAAAAAATAGAAATTAACTCTACAAGAAATATGCAAGGTCTATAGAAACAAAACTTAAAACACTAGTAAGGGAAACAGAAAAAGATACAAATGGAAGCATGATATTTTCTTGTCTAGGAAGATTGGGCATCATAAAAAAAAGTGAAATCTCCCTAAATTACTTGATAAATTAAACATGAATTTAATAATTACAAAGATCTTTTTCAGTGTTAGGTTAGCAGATTTAAATGTTCACAAGGGAAAAAAAAGCAAGACTAGTGGAGGAATTTTTTAAAAATAAGATTATCGTGGGAGGACTAATTTTACCAAATTAAATCTATTTTGAGGCTATGGAAAATACTCTTGTATATTACTGATTGGAGTGTATATTAGTACAACCATTTTAAAGGGTAATTTGCCAACATCTGTTGAAATTTTAAATGAATGCATGCATTGGCTCAGCAAATGTATTTTTTTTTAGAAATTGGTCATATAGATATATCCACATGTGGAATGGTGTATGTTCAAAGATTTTCATTGCATCATTGCAATAACCAAAAACTGAACACAATCTAAAGTTCAATCAGTAAATAAATGGACTATATTCATTATGGCACAGTACTTCAATGAACTGAGATGCTGATATTAAAAATAATGAGGCAGGTCTATATGTATGAATATGGCATAATCTCTTGGATATATAATTGATGATAATAGAAGGGTGCCAACAATGTACAGTATGCTACAATTTATGTAAAAAATAAATAAAATAATACATGCATATCAGTGTATATTAATAAACTATCTCTGGAAGAATATTCAAGAAATATCCTTAGAAGAAAATGGTAAAGGTAGCTGTCTCTGGTGAGGGAAAGGATAGAAGAGATTGGTGTAAGAGGAAATAATATTAACCAAATAATATTTTCCAGCTTTGCTCCACACTCCTCTTCTGTCTAGCCTTAAACACAACTAAAAAGCATTTCACAAGTACTTCTGATTGTCTATAAGTGTCTCTCCAGAGTTCCCCTGGGGAAGCTGATTTGTTGACTGGTCTCCCACACCAGGCCTTGAGAGGCATAAGGACGGCCTTTCGTCCCTTCAGCCATCATCTGCATTGCTGTGAACTCCTCTTTACTCCTGTTCTGAAAGTTACAATGCCAAAGTTTGAGGAAATGCCACCTCCCAGTCTGTGTTAAACTGTTATTAAGTCAAGCTGCACAGTCCTAAACACTTCCTAATTTCTGCATTGCCTTTAATGACATTACTTTTTAATTTTTAATTTGACTTACATTTAATTTTTTTTTTTTTTTGTCCCGCTTGAGCTTCTCTCAATCCTGGAAGAAAGTAATGATAAAGGGAGTTTGGGTCTGATATTGCAGGGACAGACGCAAGACATTATACATCCTGCCATAACCCACTGAATGGACTGAGAGACAGTGTAAACTACAATATAAACTATAATCCATGCTGTGTAGCAGTGCTCCAAAATGTATTCATCAATTGCAATGAATGTACCACACTAATGAAAGAAGTTGTTGATGTGGAAAAGTGGGAGGTGTGGGGAGTGGGACCTATGGGAACGTCTTATATTTTTTAATGTAACATTTTGCATGATCTATGTATCTTTTAAAATTAAATAAAAACCATATTTAAAAAAATAATAATGGATGGCATAAAAACTACCAGAAAGCTAGTAACTTTGATTAAGGCCAGGTTTTATAAGAAAAAAAGATAGAAATTGGTAGGCTTTGTCAATTTTAGGCAAACAATGTATAATGTATGTGGATAATGAATAGACACTGTACAATGAACAATGAAAAAAAAGAAAAAAAATTAAAAATTAAAAAATAAAGTCAGTCTGCCTGGGGGGGAAAAATGGGAATTTGGGTCAGAACACAAGTGATAGTGTAATGCACTGCCCTTGAAGGTAGCCCTCCCTTCATTCCCAAACTAGATTCCCCATACCTAACTTGTTGCCCTGCACTCTTCCCTAGGCTGTCCAGAAAAAAATGGGAGTCTGTTGTTTCAAAGTGTTGATCTTTGCCCTGAGCCAGCTTTCAGCCAGAGACCATCTGGTCAGAGTCTGAGAATAAATAAAGCTATAGTCAACCTGAATTGTGCAGACAATCCTGGATAGGTACAAATTCTGAATGTGTATGCATCTTAGGCCCTCACTCTGAATTCTCATTACAGATGTATCATTAGAAGCAGAATAATACAGGGAAAAATCATTGAACTAGTATTTGAAAATTGGAATTGGAATTGGAATTGGAAAAATCACCTTTGTCACAATTTAGAAACAAGTCAGTTTTTCTATTTTGATTTCAGTTTCTTCCTCTAAAATGAGGCTATTAATACATGTTCAACAAACTTTATTAGTTTTCATGAGAATCAAATGAGATTATATAAAATAATAAGGCTTGGCAACTAAAGATGTAAGCATCATGAAGTGAGAGGAACATAAAAAAGACATTAGATAAGACCAGGGTTTGTAGGGAAATTCTTATCCTGGTTAACTGGAAGGAACTGGAACTAGGGAAGTGTTCAGACTACATAAGTCTTGTCTGTAAAAGGGGACCAAAATCAATTTTTCTTAGAGTTTCATGAAAAATAAATGGGAAGTACTAGAAGTACCAGGCAAAATTCCTGGGAAACAGAATGCATTCACTGGAAGATGATTGTTTACTTAGTGCTTTCTCAAAAACATGTCCAACAATTATACAAATATTACATTTTTCATGATATCAAATATACTAAGAATACAAATACATGGCCTTTAGCTCACACAATGAGGTTTATTCTAATATGTTCTTTGAAATAAGTACCTTTTGAGATCATTCCTTTCCTTTTTTTTTTTAAAGATTTATTTACTTATTTCTCTCCCCTTCCCAATCTCACCCCCCCCCCACCCCCCGCAGTTGTCTGCTCTCTGTGTCCATTCACTGTGTGTTCTTCTTTGTCCGCTTCTGTTGTTGTCAGCGGCACGGGAATCTGTCTCTTTTTGTTGCATCATCTTGTTGTGTCAGCTCTCCATGTGTGCGGTGCGATTCCTGGGCAGGCTGAACTTTCTTTCACGCTGGGCAGCTCTCCTTAGGGGTGCACTCCTTGCGCATGGGGCTCCCCTATGTGGGGACAACCCTGCGTGGCAGGGCACTCCTTGCGCGCATCAGCACTGCACATGGGCCAGCTCCACACGGGTCAAGGAGGCCCGGGGTTTGAACCTCGGACCTCCCATGTGGTAGATGGATGCCCTAACCACTGGGCCAAGGCCGCTTCCCTCATTCCTTTCCTTTTAAGCCCATGAGTTACCTGGTCACATTCTCCAAACAAATCACTAAATCTAATTTTTTGCTTGCATTTTTGTGTTTCACGTTCTAAATAATTCTTCCTATTATAATTGTTCAGTTTCTACGTTGCCTTCCATCTCAGTGTTTTTCTTCAACCCATACAACAAAACGTTTCTACATGGTGCTTTAGTGTACTTGTAGATTCCCGAGAATTTCCTGTCATGCAGTCTGTTAAAGATCTCCTCTTTCAGTAGCAAAACACATTGTTCGTTTGTTTTTTAATTCTTTTCCTGAGATCTTTAACTCTTATTTCCAATACTAATCTATAGCCTTTGATACAGTAACAGCTCAAAGGAAGGCAAAATTTAGTGAAATTTTATTGAATAAGACTTTCCAAACTTGAAATCTGAAATTATTTTTGATAAATGCATTGTTTTGTGTTATAATGGTTTTCAAGGTAGAGATTGGCTTCTATCCTTTCTATATAACAGGAGACTAGAAAAAATATTTTTTTAAGATTTCAAAAGTAATAGCATAGACACATGCTGGGATCTGTTAAAAGAATCATAGTATCAATTTAATTTATACTGTAGATTTTGGAAATACATTTAATGAAGTTTGGCACAGTATATGTGATTGTGTATTCAAAATATGCAATCTGCTTTTCAAAAACATCTTTGTTTCATAGCTAAGCTTGTTGCTGCTGGGCATATCACACCAGGAATATTCTTTTGTCTCTCCATATGAATTCTTTTCTTTGAAATTTCAGTAGCTATACACATCAAGGAGGTAAAATACCTTGAAAATAAGGCATTTAGCAATCATTCTTGGTCTCTGAAAAGTTTCATTTAAATGTCTCCATTACTGATGTTTGTGTGTAGGCGTCTTTTTCAATTTCAGGGCAGCTGAATGAACCTCCTGAAAGGTACTAAAATTCAAGTGCAACTGAGTTAAGGACACTTGTAAGTACAGTATGAATAGAGTTTATGGAAAGCTTTTCATTCAGCTATGGCATGAAAACTATAGTTTTACTGCAGAATCTTTTCTCATGAAGCTCTACTGGTACAAGGAAAGTCAAAAGGCCTTATGTCCTCACTCAATGAAGACAGTCAAATACATTTGGTACGTTTTATACCTGCATATTTTACATATATATTTATTGAACATTTGGTTCAACATGTATGCAGGAACCATTTCTAATTATGATTATTTAATATGAATAGCCTTTATAATGATGTGTTTGACTCTCCAGTCATGTTTATAGTCACTGGTACTGAGCAGGAACTTTAAAAACCCAGACTAGGCTCTGAGTGAAATCTTGATTGAAGAGATAAATTTGCAGATTGGAGAGCAGACACAAGCCATGTCTGTATACCACAATTTCATGGTGAAAGTTTACAGTAATCCATGCAAGAATGATCCATGTTCCCCAAGCTGTTATGAAACTAATGATCTATTACACTTTATGTTTGAAGTTGGCCTAACTCAGGTTTTGACTATGCCAGTAGAAAACAAAATGGTGAATTTCAGACAGTAAAATCAATTTCCATTAGAAAAATAGAATTTAACTCTAAGTGTGCAACATTTACTGTACATTTTAATAAAAGTTAGCTTTGGAGACTTCACTGGACATCAGAGAGAGACTGAAGGACCACACAGAGATTATTAGGTCAAGTGAAAGGCTAGGAAGCCATTGTCTCCTGAGCTGATGTTTATATTACTATGTATATTGCAAACATCATCAACTGCTACTAGAGCATGTAAGGTACTCTCAGGCTACAGGACCACTGTAACAGGGCTTATTGTTTTAAAAGTGACACAGAATTTTCTAATTAGTTAACAGAAAGATCAGCATTACTTAGGACTTGTCGGGTAAATTCCTTTTTCACTTGGATCTTTAAGGATATTTCAGTTGATATTGTGTTTTAAGGACCTGGGGAAATCAAGGATAACTCTACAAGCAATGTAACTGTATTTGACACCAGCCAAAGTAATAATGTGAAATTTCCCTCTTATTAACTTTTTTTTTAAACAATTTTATTGAGATAGATTTGTATACTGTACAATGTATCCAAAGTGTACATTCAGTAGGTTTTTATATAATCACAGAGTTCTGCATTCTCATATTTACTTTTTTTTTTTTTTTTTTTTTTTTTGAGGTACCAGGGCCTGGAGACTGAACATGGGACCTTTTGTGTGGGATGCTAGTGCTCAACCACTGAGCCACATCGGTTTCCCTGAGTTGATTTTTTTTTCCCAAATTCTACTCAATTTATTCATTTTTTAAAAATATATTACATTTAAAAAAATATGAGGTCCCCATTTGCCCCCACCGCCCCCACCCAATAACACTCTCCCCCATCATCATGTCACATCCATTGCCTCTGGTGAGTACATCTCTGGGCATTGCTGTACCCCATGTCCCATGTTCCACACCATAGTCCACACTTTCCTACGTTCCATCCAGTGGGCCATGGGAGGACATACAACCTCCAGCAATTGTCCCTGGGGCACCACCCAGGACAACTCCAAGTCCCGAGAATGCCTCCACATCTCTTCTCTTCCTCCCCTTCCCCGTACCCAGCAGCCACCATGGCCACTTTTTCCACATCAATGCCACATTTTCTCGATTATTAACCACAATAGTTCATGAATAGAATATCAATAAGTCCACTCTGATCCTTACTGTATTCCTCCTTCCTGTGGACCTTGGCTTGGTTGTGTCCATTCCACATCTATGTCAAGAGGGGGTTTAAATTCCACATGGATATTGGATGCAATCCTCCTGCCTGAGTTGATTTTAGTGTTTGTTTTGCTTGTTATTTGTTTTTGTTTTTTCAGTAGGCACCAGGAACCAAACCTGGGACTTCCTATGTGGAATGTGGGAGCTCAACTGTTTTAGTCACATTCCCTCCCTCAAACTTACTTTTAATGGAAATTTCTATATATTTTTTCTTACAGTGGCACAATAAGTATCACAAAATAGTGGCCTTTTAGACCACAAACGGTGTGATTTATCTTGCCTAAAGAAGGAGGATAATAAAATACACAGTTTAAAATTTTTAAAAAGCATTATAGAATTGTAGGCATGGTGTTTGATGATTTTTGTTCTAAGGCAAATTCACTTAGCTGATCATCACAGTGGTAATAAAGCCTATCAAAGACCAAAACCCTCTGTTGACTAAAAGAATCTCAACCTTGCATATTGCACATGTTGCAAGAAAAAGTGTCAATGACAAAGTGGACAAAGCAAGCAAGGTTAGATAATCCTCTCCCCAGATCATTTCCTATAAAAACACATATATACTCACAAATTACAGTAGGTCAGTAGTTTTATTTATTTTCCTCTACATTTATGACTATCAAAAATCATTTAGTTTAGACATCAGGAGCAACAGAACATCAAAATAACATGTTGGAATTTTGAAAATAAAGTGAACTCAATTCAGCTTAACTGTGTTCACATTCTTACCTTAGGTTGTACCTTTTATTTGCTACTATAAGCATAAACTCTTAGGAGGTGCCAGTTGGATTTCCTAATAGTGAAATAATTTTTAATTTGTCAAATAAGCCAATTATTGCTTTTGTAGTTGAGGACAATTAGAAAATTAGAAAATAATATTTGAGTTATTTTCTCAAATTGATATTTAATTAGATACTTTTCACATTAATCCCACTCCAAATATTAAAACCCAAGCTTTGTGTCTTTTGTAATATGAAATTCACTTATTTTTCCTAATTAGATTATAATCAAGCTGTGAAAATATAGGCTTTCCTTTTTAAAGAAGAAAATGAAAATAAATGAAGGTCCTTCTTTTACTCATACAGGCTTTGATATTCTGACATTGAACAGAGCAGAGTACTTAAGTTGCCAAGTCTGACCTTCACTAGATGTCTATGAGGTATAGTACAAAATAATTCATCAAGATTTTTTCTCAGACTTTCCTTGTGAAGGGAAAAAATCACCTTGCATTATTTATTTTTATAATACTCATTACAGGAGACCTAGAAAAAATAAAACCAAGCAATAAGGATTTTTAAGCATACTTTTCCATTTGTCATTAAGGACTTACCTCGGCCTGTCCATGGAGGAAACATTATCTGCCTCATCTATATTTCATATGTTTTTAAACTTCCTTTGTTTCCTCAAATGCTTTTCAAAAAAATATTTTCACTATGAGATGATATTCCTTTTTTTTTTCTTGGATATGTATCCCTTTTCTATGATATCTCTCCAGATCACATTGTATTCTTGATCTCATTGTTTCCCATAATGCAGATATGAGGTTTCAAGAAGAACTTCATGTAGCATTTAAACTAACATTTCTACTAATAGCAGGATGTTTATCAAAGGGGCATATTAAACATAGGCAGCAAGACACACACCTTCTTGATAAATTAAGATAAATTAAGATAAATTAATTGTCACTCAAAATGCATATGGGCAAAGCTCAGGGAAGAGACGTAAGAACTGGAAGACTTAAATAGTCATCACTGAGAAATGACTCGTTGAAGAACACAAACCAGTCAACTTTTAGCAAGCCATGAGTTCCCAAATGGGCCACCAAAGAATAATTACCCTAGGTCAATTTTAACCTTTTACATTACAATGATTTTAATGCCATCAAATAAATTTTCTTCACACACCCAACCAATAGGGAAGCTGGTAAGTCTACCTTTCCCCACATTTATTCAAGAGAAGGGTCCATTGCACGAAGACATACAGAAAAGCAAAGGAAACATCTTCCAGCTATTTATTCTAACCATCATAATTTTTTCAGTCATTAATATATACAAAGAAGGAATCACAATCTATTTTTTAAAAACTAGCAACATGAAGTAAAACATGCAAAACAATGGATCCCAGTAGAAACAGAAATAAAAGTGATAGAAATATTTTGGAAAACAAAATATTTTAATCATTCTGAATAAAGTCTTTTAAAATTATTATCACAGATGGAAAATGAAAAGAACAATCAGAAAAAAATATATATATATATTTTAAAATACTGGATGAATGGCAAAAAAAGGAATGTGGCTAAAAGTCAAATTATTGATTTAAAGATCAATATAAGGTGATGTTAGCAGCATAGCAACATAGGACAGCCTCTGGAAAAGTGTTCCCTCAGAAACAACTAATAAAAAACAAATCTCACTTGTCTGGAACTCTGGAGGATGATAAAGACTGAAGAAGGACTCCACAAATGCTGAATACAGGAAAAAGAATAAAAGACATGAAAACATGGGGTGGTGGGAGATTTATGCCCTGGACCTGCCAGGCTTTCCCCCCTCACTCAGTACTATACAGGTGAGGAGTCACACAAAGGTGTCATGGCCCAGGTCCCACCTGATGTGATGCAAACCATAGATTCACTCACAGCAGCAAGTTAGAACTCCATGCCTATCGAGGCACAGGGACCCAAGTCTGCAAAGACCAGGACAGAGCACAAGAGGCTGAGGAGCACTGCATACATAAGTATGCAGGGAAAATAGAGACCACTGCAGAACTGTTGGAAGGAGATATACACACTCAGTCTAGCCTCTGATTGCTGGATTACCTAAATGAAAAGTGTACATTTCTGGAATAAGCCCATCTGGCTGCTGGGGTGGGGATACAATAATGGGGGTGTAACCAGAGGCAAAATAACCTCACAGGGAAAAAAGGGAAAGAAGATTTAAATGCTTTAAGGCAGCATGGGTCCCAGAAATGAAAATTATAATGAAGAGGGGTACTGAGTAAGGGAGAGAATTTAAACAAATCATAGTAAACAGGGAGAAAATTCTGCACAAAACCAAACAAAACAGATAAGGATTCCCAGAGAAGGAAGAGGAAAAGAAGGTGAAACAATTGAAACAATTGCACATAAAAGGACAATCTTAAAAGTTGTACTATATGTCCAGGGCAATAATCAGGTAGAGAAGAGTTAAGAAAATCTGAGCAGTTAAGCACAGACCACATTAAAGGTCCAGTAAAATCTGGATCAAGCATCAAAAAGGAGGCTTAACATATAGCCAATCAAAAATAAAACTCAGGGCATAAGGGAGAAATTGAACTTCAGAATTAGCACATCAAAATAATCAGATGCCCAGGCATTCGAAAAAATTTATGTATATAAGACATACTATGAAAGAGAAAGATATAGTTCAGTAAGGCAAACAAATTAAACCTTCAGAGGAGACGCAAATTTTGGAACAACTAATCAAAGATATTCAAACAAATCTAAGCTAATTCAAGGAGAAGGAAAATATGTGTAAGAGATAAAGGACATTAAGCAGATAATGTGTGGGCATAAAGAAGAATTTGAAAGTGTGAAAAAACATGACAGAAATATTGGGATAAAAGACACAACAGTAGAGGATAAATATACATTAGAGGCATATAAGAGCAGATTTGAATAGGCAGACAAACGAATCAGTGAACTAGAACACAGGACAATCAAAATCACACAGTCAGAAGAACAAGTAGAAAGAAAAATAGAAAAATAGAAAAAGTTGAGCAGTGTCTCAGGAACTTGAGTGAAAGCATGAGGCATACAAAGATGTGAATCATGGGGAACTCAGTAGAAGAATAAAAGAGAAAGGGGGAAGAATGAAATTTTGAAGAAATAATGTCCAAACATTTCCCAACTCTTATGAAAGACATAATTATACATGTCTAAGAATTGCAATATACTCCAAACAGAAAAAAACAAACCCTAATTAAACACTAATAGACCTACTCTAAGACACATACTCATCAGAACATCTAATGGCAAAGATGAAGATAAATGTCTGAAAGCCACCAGAGAAAAGGAATTCATCACATTCAAGGAATCCTCAATAAGACTAAGTGCTGATATGTCATCTAAAACCATGACGGTGACAAGGCAATGATATGATATATTTAAGGTATTAAAGAGAAAAACCATCAGTTAAAAACTCTTTATCCAATAAAATTGTCTTTCAAAAATGAGGGAGAGTCTAAAACATTCATAGGTAAATAGAAACTGAGAGTTAATCAACAGTGTTCTGCCCTCCAAGAATTGCTATAGGGAGTTATGTAGGTTGAAGGGAAAGAATGAGAGAGTGGCTTGAAGAAGTGTGAGCAGAAGATCTTCAGTAAAGGTAAATAAATAGGTAAATATAAACCCAATAGTATTCTATTCTCAATCTATAACTCTACTCTTTACTTCCTGTTAGAGTCAGAATACAACTGAATAAGAAAAAGTCATATTGCCTGATGATTATCATGCAAAATATAAAGAAGTAATGTGGGACAAAACAACATAAAGAGTGGAATGAAAGGATATGGAGGTGGAAAACATGTATGCTATTGAAGTTTAGTTGGTATTTTTTCAAATTAGTACGCTATGGACATAGGTTGTATAATACAAAACCCAGGGAGCCACAAAGAAAGTATTTTAAAAATATATAGAATCAGAAATGAGAAGGCAATCAGATATTTCACAAAATTTCAACTATACAGAAAAAGAGGCTGCAATAAGGGAAAAAAGAGACAAAAAATGATATGACATGTAAAACCAAAGGACAATATGGCTGAAGTAAGAACTGCCTTTACAGTAATAATACAGAATGTGAATGGATTAAACTCCCCAATCAAAAGATACAGATTGGTGAAATGGATTTTTAAAAAAGCATGAGATTCACCTTACAAGAGAATCACCTTGTGACACAAAGTGAAAGGATGGAAAAAGAGAATTCGTATAAATAATACCCTAAATATTCCATTTATACAAACATGGGACAAAATAGACTTTAATTCAAAAGCTTTTATAAGAGGTAAAAAGGACACTATATATTAATAAAAGCTGTCAATCCACCAAAAAATTTAATGATTTTAAGTATTTATGCACCTAATCACAGTGCCTCAAAATACATGAGACAAAATGTTTATAGTGGCATTATTCATAATGCCAAAAGATGGAAGCAACCCAAGTGCCCATCAACCAATGAATGGATGAACAAAATGTGGTGTATATATACAATAGAATATTATTCAGCCATGAAAAGGAATGCAGTTCTGATACATCTGACAACATTGATGAGCCTTGAAGACATCATGTTAAATGAATTAAACCAGACACAAAAGGATAAATAATGTGTGTTGTCACTAATATAAAACAATTAGACTAAGAAAACTCAGAGTCAGTATCTAGAATATAGTTTACTAGGAGCCGGGATGGTGGTAGGCAAATTGTACAGAGCTTCTCTGTTTGGGTTGTTTGTAAAGTTTTAGAAATGGATGGCAATGATGGTAGCACAACATTTTGAATATAATTAACAACACTGAATTGTATATGTGAATGTGTTAAAAGGGGACGTTTTACATTGTATAAATGATACTAAAATAAAATTTTAAATAAACAACATTAGGCTTTCTAACAAACACAGTAAACCATATTCCTAGTGATGGAATATGTTTAACAGTACATTTTAAAATGTTCTTTCATGAATTATTTTTAAAAGATCAATATAAGGTGATAAAATAAAAATAGAGATAGAAATTAAGAGAGTAAAAGTGCAAGCAGACCTAATGGAGAAAGGAGGCAATCAGAATATGATAGAACAGTCCCCTAATTTGAAGAAATTTGAAGATTGAAAAAGTCTGGCAGGATTTGTGAGAAAAAGATCAACATTTAGACATACCATTGTGAATTAAAAGGAAAAGGAGAACATTCTGATAACTTCTATAGAGAAATAAAAGTTATTTTCAGAGGGAGTTTTCACTAGATGATTGTTGACCAAATGAGTGTAAATCATGCTAACTCTGCAGTTTTCTCATAGGAAATATTGCCCAAAAGAAAGTCTTCAAATTTTGAATGAAAAATATTTGAAATGTTAACATTCTTGATGCACGAAACTACCAAGAAAATTTGGGAACAATATAGAATCAGTTTTAGATAATACAAGAATTCAGAAAGTTTATGTACCATATATGATGATCTGGGAGCCATGCAGGAAACAAGGCAAAAGTAAAAGGGGGTCCATTTTATATCTACTTTTTTTTTATTAATATGCAATGACAGAGTATAATCACAGAGTTGTGTACTCATTGTCACAATCAATATTAAAGCATTCTCATTACTCCAAAAAGAAAAAGAGAACCCTACCCCTTAGCAGTTACCCCTCAATCCAGTTGACATTAACTTTTGGAAGAATTTTTTTCAGGTGTGAATTTTTAATGCTTTTGAATCCTGTTTTCTTCTCAATGGGTTCATTCCCATTCCTGGCTCTTTAGCACAACATATTTACAAAAATATAATTGTAAATCCTGCCTATCATTATTTTACTATTTGGAACCAGACCGGGCATATTAGGTTCGATTTAATGTTTACAAAACAGGATGAAAATGCTGTAAAGTTTGGCAACATAAAAATAGTATTATAACCAACAAAAATTGAGGAGTGAGATAAAGGAGAAGAATTGGGAAAAAAGTTAAGTGTGAACAATTTCCTATGGCTTATAGAGGAGATTCATTAGATACTATATTAGTTTGATAAATGAATAAATCATATATCAAATGACTGCATTATTTTAAATTTGAGGTTCAATTAAAAGAAAAACAAAGAGTTAATAGTAGTTTTCTTTGGATAGTAAGACTAGCTAAAGATAATGTTTGGAGGAAGAAAAAGTCAACTAGATTTTACATTTTATCTAATTCACTTTATGGTATGAATTTCTTTTAAGCAAGCAAGTGAATTGATTTTATTTTTAAAAATAAACTTTAATAAGAAACACTTTAAAGCAAATACTCTCTCTGAAAGATTACAAGTAGTCAGAAGATGAGATATAATTTTGCCTATGCACAACAGAAACCATAACCTCAGAAATACCTTAAAATAATATTTTGAGAAAGGGAGAATTTTAAATTTTTAAACAGTTGTAGTTTCTGTGGTGCCTCAAATAGCAGGGCTCGTAAGGATTCTAGAGACAGCAAGAAACTATAAACAGGGCAGACAGCTCAGGAATTCAGCACCCTGTTAGTGGGCCTTACTTTGGAATTTATGCTCCTCAATGTAACAGAGTATAGACTCATTTATAGGTTCTCTACATGTGGCTTCTCTGCCTCTTTTATTGAGCCTATAATTAGCCCTATACTCAATAAACGTACATCCCAAAGACTTAAATATTTCATCCATCCATGGGCCTGTTGTGCCCTGAATTTCAGCAGATTTGTGATACCTACTCTCTAGTTCATTGGATTCACCCAGGACTAACTAGATGATGATAGACAATGCCCCTCCCAAAGAACAGAGAGTGCCTGCAACTGCAAGCAATATAGTTCCATCCATCTGCCCCATGGGATCTAAGCCCCCTCTCAGTTAGAAGCAGAGTGGGCATCACCAACCCAAAATCCTCAGGATTGGGAATGAACAATGAACTAAAGTTGACTTATTATTATTCTACTGTAGAGTTATTATTATTCTAGCAATGGGAGAACTCTTATCACTGAATTAAAGGCAGTGGCCATCAGATATTCTGAGGGATGGGAGAGGGGAAAATAGGTATAATATGAGGGCATTTTTGGGAGATTGTAGTTGTCCTGCATAACATTGCAGTGACAGATACAGGCCATTGTATATTTTGTGATAACCTACAAGAGGGTGCAGGACAGAGTTATATAATATAATATAAAACTGTAATCTATGGCTAGTAACAGTGCTTCAATATGTGTTCATCAATTGTAACACACTAATGAGGGATGTTGATGTGGGAAAGTATGGGAAGGGGAGGGAGTGGGTATATGGGAATCCCTTATATTTTTTTTATGTAAGATTTATGTAATCTAAAGCTACTTTAAAAATAAAAATTATTTTAAAAACATTTTGTATATGTCATATAAATTATTAAAACTGTAAAAATAGAATATGGTGATTCATGGGAAAATTACAACTACTATAATTTATGGACGATAGTTAACAGTAATATTTTTGCATAAATGGCAAAGAAGATATATAAATCTAAGGGACAACAGTAGAGGTGTATAAGAGGATATGGGATTTTTCCTTTTGGAGTAAAGAAAACATTCTAAAATTGACAGAGGTGATGACGGGACAACTCTGTGATGAAAATGAGAGCCACTAAGGGTACACTTTGAATGGACTGTACAAAACATGGGCTGTATAACACGGGGAATCCAGTGGTGGAAGATGTACTGTGGTTAACAGAACAAATATGGAAATGTTCTCTCATGAACTATAACAAATGTATAATACTAATACAGGGTATTAATAATCAAGTGGGTTAGGGGAAAATACATCAAACATAAGAGATGGACTGTAGTTAGTAGTAATATTTTGATGATGCTTTTTCTTAGTTTGTGACACATGTTTCATAACAATGCAAGGTGTTAGTGATGAAGTGATACATGGGAGCCCTGTATGATGATATACATGTTTGTTTGTTTTGTAATTTCACAACTTTTACTATATACTTTTTATGAATGTTCATGTATGAATGATATATTTTAATAAAATTTTATTTAAAAAATAGTTATAGCTTCTAATCAAGCTAGATCATTTTCCATTTGAGATTATAATACAGAATCCAGTCTACCTAAGAGAATGTTAGGTATTGAATGAAAAAAAAGCAAAACATTTAAAAACCAAGGCTCAAAAACTGTAGCAGCACTACTGAAAGTCTAGACGTAATCATTCAATTAGTAAATGTGGTGGTTATGACTATTGTTTTTATGACCTGGGCCAGGTTCAGGGAATGGATACATAGTAAAACTAGAAACTGTGACATTTAGCCAAACATAGAGCTTGAATAAGTCCAGAAATGGCCAAATCCTTCTCTTGCACCATTAGCTTTCATTAAGGAGTCATCTGAGGTCTCTCCCTTTGGCCACAGTGATTGAGTATAATGTGGTATACACTACACCTCCCCCGGTAATCACTGAATGGGAAAAAAATCCAGCCTCATCACAGAGTAAATTTCACAGTAGTTGCAGTTGTGAAAACACTTTATAACCCTCGCTTGTGATAATTCTGTGAACATTCTGTTCTCAAAGGAGGTATACGACTTCAAAAGATTCAAAGTCATACAGTCTTAAGTTTGAATCCCAATTTTACCTGATCTGAAATATCTCGATTAAGGAAATTGTCCAAGATAATATCACTCTTGGCTTCAGTTTCTTCATCTGTAAATGCGAATTACAGTTACAACTGCTCAAAGGTTGTGCTATGATTTGTAAATAAATATGTTCTTATTTGAGATCTCCTATAATTCTTGTTTATGGGAACAAGAATGAGAACAGGAAAGTAATAATTGATGTGAACATTTTCATTGCCATTACTAAGTCCAAATACATTCAAGTATCATTACCAAGAAGTAGGAATCTCCTACTTGAAAAAATTTTAAGAAATGTTAAATTCAGATTTTAAACTGAAGTGGCATTAATGTGAACTAGAACATGATGGACAATTATTCATACATAAGTCAAGCTTTAGAGAATCACATATAAAGGTCAAAAAAGAAATCTAACTTCCTTTGTCATCTGGGCTGTTCTAAATCAATGAAGAAAAGTTGGCTGTTGGATGAGAGCCTGGTTTTGTGTTTTAATTTTACTCTCCTTTCATAGCTTTGTATTAGGGACTATGAGATTGTCTCCTTCACCAGACTGACACAACAGACCAATGACTTTGAGTTTTCACATATGATTTTTTTTACAGTCAAGAATCATTTTGTAAAGTATAAAAATTAAAGGAGGCAATTTCCTGTAAAAAAGGGGGACTATATATGCCTAAAGGCATAAAAATATATGTTATCTAAATCTAAATGAATCGTAAAGTTTTTCTTATATCATATATTCCTTTATTATGATAACACAATTCCCTTGTTTATCCCTTGATCAACTAGTACACTTAATTACAACTAGTACACTTAATTACAACACAAAGGTGGAGGGAGCAAGAATGTAGTTGTAGCTTCAGCTACAAGAATGTAGTTCAGCTACAACTACATTCTTGCTCCCTCCACCTTTGTGTTGTAATTCAGCATCCATTTTAATCCCACCCTGTTCATTTCAAGTGTCTGATGAAGAACATTTCCTCATTCCTTTTTCTGAAGGTCTAAGTTAAAGAGGTTAGGACATTGCTTTTTCAGAGAGTAATAATATCAGAATGATTTCTCTACTTCTGCATCCTCAAATTATTCCATAGAGACCATGATTTTACTGTTTCTCTTCCTGGAACTTCCATCAGTGTAGACTGTCTCCCCAAATCAAAGTTTTTAATTATTTACAATAAGAGTTTCTAAACAGGATTAATATACCAGCACTCAGAGTCAAGTCCCTGGTTCCCCAAGGAAACTCTTCTTCTCACACATTGTATTTAGCTTTTTACAGACTATGAAATTATCTGCAGTTAACTATACTTGGCTATTGAACTTTTTGCTATCTTTTGTTCTTGTTTACATTGGATAATGGGGATATGAACTTTTCTTAATGTTGTTGCTGAAATGCACTCTTATATACTACTTAATTGACTTATTGGAAGGGATTCCAAGGAGCACTTAGTTGAGCCAGCCACAGTAATACAGACCTTCTATACAATGAGCTCATTATCTTTCAATTTTGTGTACTTTTTGCATTCTGCATACTCTTTCCAAAGTGGACAAGTACATTGTCTATTCAGTGTGACATGTGGAATAACTCTTTTAATTGCATTTCACACTTCCTTCAGATTCTTTTTTAGAAATGCTAAAATCTGAATTATAACTCTTCCCTTGCTATTCTCAAAGTTCTAATTCCTTCAGCTTTCAATCAAGACCTAAAAGTTCCATCACATCATCCTTTCAAGCCATAACAACCCTCTGCAAGCAGTTGAGTCGTACTGTTTCTGCTCCTTTATTCGCATTGTTTCCTGCCTGTGCTGCACTCTTGCTCTGTCCACTAACCTGCCTGTATAGTTTGCCAAAGGCTTCCAATGCAAAAATACCAGAAATGGGTTGGCTTTTATAAAGGGGTTTTATTTGGAATAAAACCTTACATTTCTGAGGCTGTGAAAATGTCTAAATCAAGGCATCACCAGAGATGCTTTCTCACTAAAGGTTAGCTGCTAGCAGATACTAGAGTCCTACCACATGGTGAGGCAAGCTGGTGGGTCTGCTGGTCTCTACTTTCTCCTGGAGCTCAGCTGTGAGTGATCAGAAATCTCTGCCTGGGCCTCTTGAACCTCTTCAGGTTTCTCTGCCTTTCTGCAGCTGTAGGTGAACGTGGAATCTTCTCCATAAATGGCTGATCAAATTGGCAGAGCTGCCTTTTTTGAGGGTTCTCTCTGTATGTTCTCAGTTTATATGAGACACAGCAAAAGGGCAGAGACACAACCTGGGTCATGTCTCACTGGCTTAGTCCAATGAAAATCTCTGGAGCAATCTAATCAAGTGATCTAATCAAAGTTCCCTTAACTGGATTTAATGTAATCAAAGGACCCTACACCCATAGGAGTGGATTAGTTAAAAAAAACAAAATCTTTTCTGTGATTCACAAAATTGTCACACAGTATAAGACCTGACTTCACAAAACAGGTTTTACTTTATTGACACCATATTTCTTTCATTGTTCTTTTACTTCCTAAGCCCTACTCTATACCTTCTTTATATAATTTGTGGTCCATTTTCCATTGTCTGAGTATGTCTTTTAACCTTGAATTAAACTATACATGTTTCAATGGTACAAAGCTATGTTTGCTTGGTTTTGTTTTGTTTTGTTTTGTTTTTTAGGAGGTACTGGGGATTGACCTTGTACATGTGAAGCAGGCACTCAACCACTGAGCTATACTCATTCTTGCTTTTATTCACAGATCTCAATATGAGAAAGAGCTGGTACATCAAGGCAAAAATACTGAACTTGATCAGAATACCTAGTTCTAACTCCCAATTCTGCCAATTGTAATGATGAATTATTTGATCTCCCTAAACCTCTGTTTACTCATCTCTAAATAAGAGATGACATCTAACTCATATGACTGAAAATAAATGATAATTGATGAAAAATATTTGCAAATTTCCCAGCATAAAGTAAATATCCAGTGAATACATCTTCATTCTAAACTAAACTCTCATGATGGTTCCATTTTAGGCGTTGAAGAAGATAAAAAAAAAAAAAAAATAGAATAGACTGTGGTCCCAGTCCTCAAGGAATTTATACTCACTAAAGAACATGGATCAATTTGTTTTTTTCTGGAAGGCTAGGAAATATTTTGAGCTTATAGGTCATACAGTCTCTGAAGCAACTATTCAACTCTGCCATTAGGGTGGATATGATCCAATATAGCCCACTTGCTGTAGTTTGTGAATCAATGTTTTAGAAAATATAATCAAAGAAAGATCAATACTTCCATTTTAAAAATATATGTTCATTATTTGAAGAAGGCTGAAATTAATTTATTTTGAAGTATATGCCACAAGGAATTTCCACAAGAGGTTAAGGCAGTTATGATTAATTATGATGCAAGAGAGGATAAAAGCAAAGTTGGAAGAAGAGGAAAAGTTATCCCTGGTTCTCAAGGGTAGTCTAGATTTGTTTTTCTAGAGTTCTTGACTTCAAAGTGTTTTCTGTCTTTTTTTGGGGGGAGGGGGAGGGGAGCAGACTTGTTTTCAGTTGCCCTCTAGTCTTTGGGGTGAGCATCAGATATAAGCCCTCCTCAACTCAGCACTAATAGTCATGACTTAATTCTTCTCATTTAATTTAGATAAACCCAGAATAAAACCATGGCTATGGTGCCATTATTCTTAGAAGGTTTTTTTCCCACCTGAAATATTAAAGCACTGACTAAAAGTTTTGAAGTTTTAACAAAGGCTCTTACAGCAGCATACTTGAGATTTTGACCTGGAAATTATGTTATACTGGCAGAGTCTTAGATTTGATATTTTGCCCTGAAGCCATTTCATTCTTTGAAAGTTTTTCACCAGCAAAAACAGGAGATGATAGTTTCATTTCTGAAACTAGCAAAACATGCCTCAGAAATGTTTCCTCTAAATTCTGTTTGAAAGTCAACCATTTTCTTATTTGGTTTTCTCTATAAATCTATAACTCATCATATATAGCTTAAGTAAAATAGATGGCCCATTCAAAATTCTGCTTGAAAATTTTGGTCAAATATATATGTATATTATCTATTTTCAACATTACCACAGGTCAAAAGTTTGACAAAATTCCCTATACTAGATAAAAGAACTCACTTTTCCTTGAGTCTCTGTTAACAATTTTCTTTCCATATTTCCAGACTCTATTAAGAATCTCCTTGGGGCCATTTCAGATTCATCCTCAACAACTTCAGAGCCAACATCACACATTTTGAACTTGTCTAAAAGCATCATCTCACTTCTGACACCAAATTATTTTGCTATTAGCTATTGCTGTATAGAAAACCACCCCCAAAACTTAGTGGTTTTTTAAAAATTTATTTTATTATATCCCATTGTCTAAGGGTTGACTTAGCTCATTGCATGTTCTGCTTCACTCACTTTATCCAAAGTTGAGTCATCTGGTGGCTTGATTGGCCTGGAATACCTAAGATGGCTTATTCACATATAACCATTCATTGATGCTATTAACTGAGAGATCAGCTGGGTATGTAGACCAAAATAGCCTCTTCTTATGGCATGGTCCTCTCACAGCTCAGTAACTGTGTTCCAAGGTGAAGTACCCAAGACTTTTCCAATTGTAAGAAAGCAAAACTTCTAGTATTCTTAGAAACTAGGTGTATAACTAGAAAAGTATCACTTCTGAAATGGTCTATTAATAACTATTTAATAGTTGACTGAAGTAAATATTTTTAAATATAAAATAGTTTAGGTAGTTTTTAATATGTGTTATGGGAAAGGGAATAGGAAATGACTGTGTATGAGGGGTATAATTTTTATAGGGTTTCAGTGAAGAACACCATAAGACACTGCTATTTGAGTAAAGATCTGAAGAAAGAAGGAGTAAAGATATGGATATCAAGGATAAAAGCATTCCAGAGAGGGTTAAGTACAAAGGCCCTGAGCATATCTGGTCTATTCAAGTAGCAATATTGAAACCACTGAAAAGACGTTTAGATCAGAGAGTTTACAGAGAGTCAAATCATGCAGAGCCTTGTCAGTCATATTAGGAAACTGGTTTCTACCCATAAAATGAAAGAGGAAATCATTTGTGGGATTTAAGCAGTAAAGTGGCACAATCTAACAAACTTTAGTATGATTACTCTGGATCTTGACTTTAGAATAGACTATGGAACAAGGATGGTGTTAAGGATTGAATTACAACTCCACACAAAAAAAGGTTCAAGTCTTAATCCATGTTCCTGTGGGTGTAAATAAGACTTTTGAAGATATTACAAGTAAAGCTGTGGACTCATTTGTAAATCGAATCTTCAAAGAGCCTATTGAAATGAGGGCAAGTTAATCAGGGTAGGCCTTGATTCATATAGCTGGAGTCCTCCCAAGGAAAGGATGTCTAGACAGAGACACAGATGACTGGGCAGGGAAAGTAGAAGTCAGAAGGAAAAGTCATGTGTTGGGGGAAGAGATGCAAGCCAAATAACATCAAGGATTGCAGCAAGTTCTCTACTCCAGGAGAAAGTGTAGTTTGTCAAGACCTTGACCTAAGACTTTTAATTTACACCACTGTGAGACAATAAATTCCCATTGTTTAAGCCAAACCATTTTGAGGTAATTTTCATAGCTGACCCTGCAAAATAAGGTAAATGGAAACAGGAAAACTAGTTAGCAAACTATTAGAGTAATACAGTTGAAAGATTATGGTGGCTTAGAAGAAAGATGACTTGGATGGAAAGTGATATAGTCAATATATTTTAACTAGAGCACTGGATATTTTGATAAATCACATATGGAATGTAAGATTAAAAGAAGAATAAAGGATAACTCTGAAGATTTCATCCCTGAGCAACAGAAGAATAGAGTTGTCATTTAACAAGATGAAGGTGAGAGGAAATGATACAGATTTCAGGGGGGGAAAGGAAAGCTATAAAAAGCTCAGTTTTCTGCTGATGTGTTGAATTATCTATTAAACATGCAGTGGAGATGTTGATTAAGCAGCTGGATATACAAATCTGCACTTAAGTGAAAGGATCATGCTGTTGTTACACACTTTAAAGTTATTGCATAGAGAAGGTACTGTAGCCAGCCACCAAGACAGCCTGCAATGATTCCTTTTTCCTGGGATAGTTGTTCTAATGGTTTGGAGCAGTATGTATCCCCCCAGTAAAAATGAAAAATAAAACATGTCCCTAAACTTAATTCATTCCTATGTGAGTGAACCCATTGTAACTAGGATCTTTCTGATGAGGTTACTTCTATTAAAGTGAGGCTCACCTCAAGCAGAATTTATCTTAATCCTATTACTGGGATCTTTTACAAGCCAAAAGAATTTCAGACACAAACAAAAATCCACTGGAAGCAAGAAGTTGAAACTCAATGGAACTCAGAAGAAAAGGGAGAAGCCAGAAGTGGTTGCCCTGTGCCCTGCCATATAAAAAGCTAAGGACCAAAGATCACCAGCAGCCAGCCCCAGAATACCACAGATGTTGGGGTGAAAGCATTGCATTGATTATGGCTTGGTTTGGATGTCTTTCCAAACCTAAAACCCATGAGAAAATAAATTCCCACTGTGTAACTGAGCTATTTCATGGTATTTCTTTGAGAGTCAGGAAACTGAAAGACATGCCCTCATGTACCTACTTCCAATTGAATCAGAGATGAAACTGTAAGAAATGAGAATGCGTGACTTTTGTGGCTAGGTCACAAAAAGGCATCAATAGCATCTGCCTTGCTAAATTGACTGGGTTACTCTGGAGGAAGTCAGCCTTTATGTCATAAAGACACTCAATTAGCCTGTTGAAGAGCCTATGTAGAAAGAAATTAAAGTGTCTGGACTATAGCCAGCACCAGTTTCCTAACAATTTGAATAACCCACCCTGGTAGTAGATCATTCAGACCAGGCAAGCTTTCAGATCAAAGCAGCTCCAGTCCATATCTGATACACAAAGTCCATGAAAGATTATTTTTGTTGTTTCATGCAACTAACTTTTGGAGTGATTTGTTCTGCAGAAATATAATGTAAATGCAAATTTTGGTACCTGGAATGGTGTGTTACAATAACAAAACCTAAAAAATGTCAAGGAGCAGGCAGGAGTTGGAAGGACATCAAGGAAAGCATTAGTGAAATTCTAAGTGCCTGGAAATAAATGTTAAAAGCCTGATGGCCCTCAAAAACACTGTGAGGAAGGACTTGAAAGATAATGAGGAAATTTTACTGGAAGATGGAGAAAATGAAATTGTTCTTATTTAGTGGCAAAATATTTAGTGACATTGTCATGTGCAATAACATAGGAAGTATAAAGATATCTCTCGGCCAAGTGTTGAAGGTGTTGCTGGACCTCTCTTATTACAGCCTAAAGTAGAATAAAGAGGGATGTTAATCTAAAGGAACAACAGTTTAAGGTAAATGATCAAGCCTTTCTGTATTTAAAAATAAAGCTATATCTAGGACAACCAGCAAGATGGCGATGAAGTAAGGAGCTCCTAGAGTCAGCTCCTGCTATGGATCAGTTAATGAATACCCAGAGCTCTGTGGAGCTAGCTGAAGCACCTGTTTGGGGGCTCCAGGAGACAGAAGAGCATCCTGCAATGTCTTTGAAGGAGTGGAAGGAGGAGACTGCCCATCTACAGAGAAGACTCATAAGTAGAGTAGTCCAAGCCCTGGAGGTCGGTGCCCATCCTCCACTGGAAGCACAAGCCACCTCAGGAGCTGTTCCGTGGCTGGAATCAAAAGCTCCACTTCCCCAAAATGGGGAATGAAGAGACAGTTGGGCACCAATTTCAGCTATTGATGAGGAAATTCAGCGGGCTACAGTATATTCCTGAAAACAGCTAAAGCTTGAGCCTATCCAAGTCAGAAAGAGGCCAGGAGCTGCCATCTTAACTCCACGCCTGGCACAAGGGGAAGAGAGGTGGGCTGAAAATCCCATTGCTGGTGAGGACCGGCTTCTGTCTATCCAGATCATATTGCAGGTCTAGCCTAGGCCTGAGAAGCTGCAGGCATCTGCGCCAGCCTCTCCGGGAAATTACTGGCCAAGCCGCAGAGGCCGGTAATTATCCTACTCTGGTGGCATGACTACCCTAGGAGCTGTTCTGTGAGAAGAATTGGAAGCTCCATTTCCAAGAAATGGGGAAGGAGGAGGCGACAGGCTGCTGATTTCAGTTACTGAATGGGAGACTTGACTGGCTAAGAGATAACCCTGGGAACAGGGGTGTGTGAACCAGCCCAAGTCAGAAAGAGGCCAGTAGCCACCATTTTGACTCTGCCCCCAGCCTGAGGGGAAGCTGAGTTGACTGCAAACCCTATAGACTTTCACCCTAGCTTCTGGCAGGGATGAGGCAGAGGAGCACTGCACCAGCCTATATAGGTAAATGCAGGTAATTAGACTGAAAATTCTCTACCAGGGCAATTGTGGTCATCTTGGACCTGCACTGCATAGATTGCAGCCCACACCTAGAGTTCCATCCCTGCCTTAGGCAGGGGAGAAAGGGATGTGAAACTTCATCAGTCTCTCTGGGCAACTACAGGCTAGGTCTGCAGGTGGATTATTTCACATAGTGGTGACTCTGTCCCTACTCCTGGCAAAGGAAAAAGTTGGAAGAGGCTTCATTGGTTCCTGGTGCAATGAGGGCACCTTAGCCTCCACAGTTTACAGCACCAACTACATGCTTGGCTCCTACTGCACAGTCAGCAAGGGAGAAATGATAGGAAGCCCTAAACTAAAGAGAAAAACTGCACCCAGGCTAAATATTCTAGTAAACCAGATGCGAAGACAACAACCACAAATTACAATCCACACCAAGATACAGGAAGCTATGGCACAGTTAAAGGAACAAGATAAGCGTCCAGATGACATAAAGGAGTTGAGACAACTAATTATAGATGTTCAAACAAATCTCCTTAATAAATTCAATGAGATGACTAAAGAGATTAAGGATATTAAGAAGACACTGGATGAGCACAAAGAATTTGAAAGCATGCATAGAAAAATAGCAGATGTTATGGGAATGAAAGGTGCAATTAAAAAAATTGAAAAAAAAACCACTGGAATCATATAATAGCAGATTTGAGGAGGCAGAAGAAAGGATTGGTGAGCTTGAAGAAATGGCCTCTAAAAATGAACATAAAAGAGAAGAGATGAAGAAAAGAATGGAAAAAATTGAACGAGGTCTCAGGGAACTAAGTGGTAGCAAAAGGTGTGCATGTCATGGGTGTTCCAGAAGAAGAAGAGAAGGGAAAAGGTGCCGAAGCAATATTTAAAGAAATAATGTTAGAAAATTTCCCAACCCTGTTAAAGGACATAGATATGCCTGTCCAAGAAGCACAACGTACTCCCATTAAAAAAAAAAAAAAAATCCAAATAGACCAACCCCAAGACACATACTCATCAGAATGTCAAAGACCAAAAACAAAGAGAGAATTCTGAGAGCAACAAAAGAAAAGCAATGCATAAAATATAAGGGATATCCAATAAGATTAAGTGCTAATTTCTCACCAGAAACCATGGAGTCAAGAAGACAGTGGTCTGATATATTTAAGATACTACAAGAGAAAAACTTCCAGCCAAGAATCTTATATCCAGCAAGACTCTTTCAAAAATGAGGGCGAAATTCGAACATTCACAGACAGAGAAACTGAGAAAATTTCTACGCAAGAGACCAGATTTTCAGGAAATACTAAAGGCTATGTTAGAGTCTGAAAAGAAAAGACAGGAGAGAGGGACCTGGAAGAGAGTCTAGAAATGATGATTATATCAATACCAGTAACTAAAAGTGTTAAAAGAGTGGTGAAAATAAAATATGACAGATAAAACTCAAATAGTCAGGAATAAACTTTGGTTAATGATGTAAAGCACTTGTATTCAGAAAACTGCAACTCAATGTTGAAACAAATCAAAAAGCCCTCAATAACTGGAAAAACATTCCATGCTCATGGATTGGAAAACTAAATACCATTAAGATGTTAATTTTACTCAAACTGATATACAGATTTAATGCAATCCCAATAAAAATTCCATGAGCATTAAAGAAAAAATTGAAAACATGATCATTAAATTCATTTGGAAGGGTAAGGAGTCCTGAATAGCCAAAAACATCATAAAAAGGAAAAGTGAAACCTCATCTCCAGACTTTCAATCATAATACCTACCTATAGTGGTAAAAACAACATGGTACTAAAAACAGAAACAATAGACCAATGGA
This sequence comes from Dasypus novemcinctus, assembly GCF_030445035.2. Classification (NCBI taxonomy): domain Eukaryota; kingdom Metazoa; phylum Chordata; class Mammalia; order Cingulata; family Dasypodidae; genus Dasypus; species Dasypus novemcinctus. The sequence continues at coordinate 91,913,818 of NC_080676.1, forward strand.
ACCAAAGTTATGGTTCAGAAACAGACCCTCACAGGTAGGGTCAAGTGATTTTTGACTATCCTGTCAAACTCACACGGTTCAAGCAGAACAATCCATTCAACAAATGGTGCTGAAAAAATTGGACATCCATAGCTAAAAGAAGGAAAGAGGACCCCTATCTCACACCTTATCCAAAAGTTAACTCAAAATGGATTAAAGAAAACTAAAAATAAAAGCAAGAACCATAAAACTTTTAGAAGAAATTACTGGAAAGTATCTTCAAGACCTGGTGGTAGGTGGTGGATTCTTAAAGGAGATAAGAGAAGGACTGAGTGGACTACTTGATATTTAATGTATGTAGAAGTTTTAATTAGCTTTCCTGTAAAAGTGTGGAAATGTATAATGTGGATGATTACACACAGTAACAGATAGTTTATAAATGGGGATGTGAATGAAAATGGTAGTCTAGTTATGTAAATGCCAACTGACAGTAATGCTTGAGACTAATCTAGGAACTGGATAGCACAGCAAACCAAGAGGTGGGTAAGAATTGTGATTGATGGTACAGATGCAAGAGTGTCCTTTGTTAGCTAGAACAAATGTTTTTCACTATAGCAGGGTGATGGGAATGTGGAGAAGCATGGGAAAAATACACCTGGAGTGACCTATGGACTGTGGTTAGTAGTAATAATATAATGTTCTTGCATCTATGCACAAGATGTACCGTGTTGATACTGAAGCAGTATAGAAAATGTGAGTCCAATATACACTACGGGCATGGTAACAATCAAATGATATTATTTTATCTGTAGCAAATGACACACCACACAATGTTGTGTCAACAGAGGGGTATTGTTTGCGAATTCTCCACATGTGCATGATTGTTTTATAAGTTTATAACTTCTGTCATAAAAAATATATATTTAAAAAATAACAATAGGGTGGGTTGGGGGAAAAACACATCAAATGTAAGATAAGGACTATGATTAGTAGTAAGATTTTGACAGTGTTCTTTCATAGTTTGTAAAAAACATCTCATGACAATGCAAGGTGTTGGTGGAGGGTTGATGTATGCGACCCCTGTATGATATTATGCATGTTTGCTTTGTAAGTTCACAACTTTTACTATACACTTAATTTTCATGTATGTTTATATATAAATGATATAAAGATAATAACAATCAGATTGGTTAGGGGAAAACTACTTTGTTTAGCAGTAATTTTTTTTTATTTTTTTGTCTTTATTTTTTTAATATTACATTAAAAAAACATGAGGTCCCCATATACCCCCCACCTGCCTCACCCCACTCCTCCCCCATAACAACAATCTCCTCCATCATCATGAGACATTCATTGCATTTGGTGAATACATCTCAGAGCACTGCTGCACCTCATGGTCAATGGTCCACATCATAGTCCACACTCTACCATGTTCCACCCAGTGGGCCATGGAAGGACATACAATATCTGGTAACTGTCCCTACAGCATCACCCAGGACAACTCCAAGTCCCGAAAATGCCTCCACATCTCATCTCTTCCTCCCACTCCCTACACCCAGCAGCCACCATAGCCACTTTCTCTACACCAATGCCACATTTTCTTCGATTACTAATCACAATAGTTCATGAATAGAATATTGGTAAGTCCACTCTAATCCATACTCTATTCCTCCATCCTGTGGACCTTGGAATGGTTGTGTCCACTCCACATCTACAACAAGAGGGGTCTTAGATTCCACATGGATGATGGATGCAATCCTCATGTTCTTAAGCATCTTAAACAGGTAACATTCCATATATTTTCCAAAGAGTTTTCTCTACATTATAATTTCAACCACATACCTAACAAGCTCTTATGTTCAAATGTTCCCCCCACCTTCCCCCCAGTTTCTTGGGCCATTTGACCCATCCTCCCATCCCTAGCTACCCTCAAACCCACACAGCCCCACCCAAAGTTATCGCTATGCCCCTATTTTACCCCTTCCCTGTACAAATACTTACCTACAGCTTAACATAGATTTCACCCAAGTAGGTGTCAGCTCGCAACCTTCCTCTACCCCCCAAATTCCTTTAAGTTTATCATCCAGTCTCTAGCTCTCTGAGACAGCTTGGTTAACTTATTTCATATCAGAGAGGTCATGTAGTTTTTGTCCTTCAATGCCTGGGATGCATCACTCAACATAAGGTTCTCAAGATTCATCCATGTTGTCACATGTGTTTGTATTGTATTTGTTTTCTTATAGCTGAGTAGTATTCCATTGTAGGCATATACCACGTTTTATTTATCCATTCATCTGTTGATGGGCATTTGGGTTGATTCCAACTCTTGGCAATCTTGAATAGTGCTGCTATGAACATTGGAGTGCATATATCAGTTTGTGTTCTTGTTTTCAGATCTTCTGGGTATATACCCAGCAGTGGAATTGCTGGGTCACAGGGCAAATCTATAGCTAGTTTTTTGAGAAACCGCCAAACTGTCCTCCAGCAGTTAGATGAGTGTTCCCATTCCTCCACATTCTCTCCAACAATTGTAGTCTTCTGATTTTTTGATAGCTGCCAGTCACATGAGAGTAAGATGGTATCTCATTGTTGTTTTGATTTGCATTTTCCTAATAGTTAGTGAATTTGAGCATTTTTTTCATGTGTTTTTTAGCTATTTGTATATCTTCTTTGGAGAAGTGTCTGTTCAAATCTTTTTCCCATTTTTAAATGGGCTGTTTGTCCATTTATTTTCAAGATATAAGAGTTTTTTATATATGCACAATATGTCTCCTATCAGATATATAGTTACCAAATATTTTCTCCCACTGTGTAGGCTCTCTTCTCACTTTCTTGACAAACTCCTTTGAGGTGCAGAAGGCTTTAATTTTGAGGAAGTCCCACTTATCTATTTGTTCTTTTGCTGCTTGTGCTGTGGGTGTGAAGTTCATGAAGCCATTTCCTATTACAAGGTCCTACAGATGCTTCCCTACACTGCTTTCTAAGGTCTTTATGGTCTTGGTTCTTATATTAGGCCTTTGGTCCATCTTTGGTTTATTTTGTATAAGGTGTGAGTTGGTAATCCTCTTTCATTCTTTTACATATGCATATCCAGTTCTCCAGGCACTATTTGTTGAATAGGCCATTCTCTCCCAGTTGAGAGGGTTTGGTGGCCTTGTCAAATACCATATGGCTGTATATATGAAGATCTATATCAGAACTCTCAATTCGGTTCCTTTGGTCAGTGTGTCTATCCTCATGCCAATACCATGCCCTTTTTACTACTGTAGCTTTGTATTATGTTTTGAAGTCGGGTAGTGTGGTTCCTCCAATTTCATTTTTCTTTTTCAATATGTCTTTGGCTATTTGGGGCCTCTTTCCTTTCCAATAAATTTCATAGTTAGTTTCTCTAGTTCATTAAAGAATGCTCTGTTGATTTTTATTGGGATTGCTTTGAATCTGAAGATCAGTTTTGGTAAGATAGACATCTTAATAATTTTTAGTCTTCCTATCCATGAACAGGGAATATTCTTCGATTTATTTAGGTCTTCTTTGATTTCCTTGAACAGTGTTGTGTAGTTTTCTGTTTATATGTCTTTTACATCTTTAGTTAAATTTATTCCTAGGCATTTGATTTTTTATTTACTATTGTGAATGGTATTTGATTCCTGATTTCCTCCTGATCTTGCTCATTATTGGTGTACAGAAATGCTACTGATTTTTGCTCATTGTTCTTTTAACCTGTGACTTTACTGAACTCATTTATAAGTTCTAGAAGCTTTTTTGTAGACTTTTCAGGATTTTTTATGTATAGGATCATATCATCTACAGATAGTGAAATTCACTACAGATAATGAATTTCCTTTCCAATTTGGATGCCTTTTATGTCTGGTTATTGCCTCAGTGCTTGAGCAAGTACTTCTAAGACTATATTAAATAAAAGGGGTGATAACGGGCATCCTTGTCTTGTTCCTGATCTTAGAGGGAAAGATTTTAGGATTTCACTATTGTAAATGAGGTTAGCTGTGGGTTTTTCATATATACTCTCTATCATGTTCAGACAGTTTTCTTCTATTCCAATCTTTTTTTTAATGTTTCTGAAATTCTTTTTTTTGTCTTTATTTTTAAAATATTACATTAAAAAATATGAGGTCCCCATATACCCTCCACTCCCCTAACCCCACTCCTCCCCCCCATAACAACAATCTCCTCCATCATCATGAGACATTCATTGCATTTGGTGAATACATCTCTGAGCACCACTGCACCTCATGGTCAATGGTCCACATCATAGCCCACACTCTCCCACATTCCACCCAATGGGCCATGGAAGGGCATACAATGTCGGATAACTATATCTGCAGCACTACCCAGGACAACTCCAAGTCCCTAAAATGCCCCCACATCTCATCTCTTCCTCCCATTCCCTACCACCAGCAGACACCATGGCCACTTTCTCCACACCAATGCCATATTCCAATCTTTTGCAGTGTTTTTATCAAGAAAGGGTGCTGTATTTTGTCAAATGCTTTTTCTTTATATGATCATATGACTTTTTTTCCTTTAATCTGTTTATGTTATGTATTACATTAATTGATTTTCTTATGTTGAACCGTTAATTGTTGTTGAATATGATTAACAAGTATTTTGTTGAGGATTTTCATGTCTAGGTTCATTAGAGAGATTGGTCTGTTATTTTCCTTTCTTGTGGTGTCTTTGTTTGGCTTTGGTACCAGAGTAATGTTGGCATTATAGAATGAGTGATGTAATGTTCCTTCTGTGTCCATTTTTTTGAAAGAGTTTATGCTAGATTGGTGTGTGTTCTTTCCAGAATGTTTGGTAGAATTCACTTGTGAATCTCTCTGGCCCAGGGTTCTTCTTAGTTGGGAGGTTTTTAATGACTGATTCTATCTCTTTATTTGTGGTTGGTTTGTTGAGATCATCAACTTCTTTTGTCAATGTAGGCTTCTTCTGTGCTTCCAGGAATTTGTCCATTTCCTCTAAATTGTTGTTGTTGTTGGAATATAGTTTTTTAAGTATCCTCTTAAGATAGTCTTTATTTCAGTGGGGTCAGTGGTGATATCACCTTTCTCATTTCTTATTTTGTGTGCTTGCATCTTCTGTCTTCTTTTCTTTGTCTAGCTAAGGGTTTGCCAATTTTATTGATCTTCTCAAAGAACCAGCTCTTGGTTTTATTTATTTTTTTCAAGTGCTTTCTTATTTTCTATTTCATTTAGTTCTGCTCTGATCTTTGTTATTCCTCTCTTTCTTCTTTCTTTCAGGTTAGTTTGTTGTTTTTTACTAATTCCTCCAAGTGTGCAGTTAGTTCTTCAACTTTAGCTCTTTCTTCTTTTTTTGATGTATGAATTTATGGCTATAAATTTCCCTCTCAGTACTGTTTTGCTGCATCCCATAAATTTGGATATGTTGTGTTGTCATTTTCATTAGTTTCAAGGTAGTTATTGATTTCCATTGAGTTTTCCTCCTTGACCCACTGTTTTTCTAAGAGTGTGTTGTTTAACTTCCAAATCTTGGTGCCAAATCTGGGTCTCTGGCCCTTGCAGATTTCCAGCTCATTCCACTGTGTTCAAAGAAATTATTTCATACGATTTCAATCTTTCTGAATTCTTTGAGACTTTTTCTGTGGCTAGCATGTGGTCTATCTTGGAGAATGATCCATGTGCACTTAAGAAGAATGTAGGTACTGCTGTATTTGGGCGTAATGTTCTGTATGTGTCTATTAGGTCCAGCTCCTCTAATATATTGTCCAAAGTCTTTGTTTCTTTATTGATTCTCTATTGAGATGTTCTGCCCAAAGTTGATAGTGGTGTATTAAAGTCACACACTATAATTGTAGAGGTATCTATTCCTTCACTTAGTTTTTCCAGTGTTTGCCTCATGTATTTGAAGGCACCCTTGTTAGGAGCATAAATGCTTATGAATTTTTCTTCTTGAAAGATTATCCCTTTGACTAATATGTAGTGCCCATCTTTGTCTCTCACAACAGTTTTGCATTTAAAGTCTATTTTATACCATCTTACTCCCATAAGATTGGCAGCTATGGAAAAAACAGAAAAATACAAATGCTGGAGAGGATGTGAAGAAAGGGGAACACTCATCCATTGCTGGTGGGAATGCAGAAGGATCCAACCATTCTGGAGGACAGTTTGGCGGTTTCTCAAAACACTAACCATAGATTTGCCATATGACCCAGCAATACCACTGCTGGGTATATACCCAGCAGAACTGAAAACAAGGACACAAACCGATATATGTACACCAATGTTCATAGCAGCATTGTTCACTATCGCCAAAAGTTGGAATCAACCCAAATGCCCATCAACAGATGAGTGGGTCAATAAAACGTGGTATATACATACAATGGAATATTACTCGGCTGTAAGAACAAATACACTACAAACACACGTGATAACACGGATGAATCTTGAGAACCTTATGTTGAGTGAAGCAACACAGGCATTGAAGGACAAAAACTACATGACCTCAATGATATGAAATAAGAAAGCTGCCTCAGAGAGCTAGAGACTGAACGATAGGCTTACAAGAAATCAGGGGGTGGAGGAAGGATGTGAGCTGACGTCTGCAGGGGTGGAATTTATGATGAGCTGGCAGTAAGTAGGAACACAAAGAAGAGATAAAATGGGGGCAAGGGGTTGCCTTTGGGTGGGGCTTTGCGGGTTTGAGGGGAGCTGGGAATGGGCAGATGGGTAATATTGCCCAAAAAGTGGGGGGAGGGAGGGGCAACATATGAACATTAGAGAGAGTCAGGTGTTGGTTGAGAGTAAAATGCTGAGAAAATCATATCAAAATATAATTAGGAGGGTTACCTGTTTAGGATGCTCGGAGGGGATCGTCTGATGCAGGCCGGGCTCCTGGGGAATGTCTGAATGCTCATTTTGCCAGAGTGGGTTGTACCATTGGGTAGAGACCCAAGTAGTGAGACTGGGGGTGGACCCACATCCTGGGGAGGACTAATGCCATCAAATAGAGGGAACTGTCTCTCTCGAGAGAAAGGGTGGCTCCCAGGGCATTGGGGCAGTTGAGCAAGTTAGGCCCTGAACACTGTTGCAAGTATCTCTGGACGTGGCTCCTTGGGAAATGGAGGTTGGCTGTCACTGTGGGCCCCAAGGGGAGGGGAAAATGGATGTTAAATGTGTGGAACCAAGGTAAATGTGGGGTAAGAGAGGAGTTTCACGAGAGTACACAAGGATGGATATAAAACATGTAATATTACACCATAAACATATAGGGGACGACAGACTAATAATGTAAACCATAATGTAAAACATAGGATAACTAAAAATTTAGAAAACTGTATATCCTAAAGTATGGACCACAATGTAAGCACAGATGTCACCTTGTTTGAAAGCTATTGTCTCAGAGTCTGTACATCAGTTTAAGTAAATATGATATGAATAAGTTATAAGAATATCGCTGTGGAAGGGAAAAGGTTTTATGGTAGATGTGTGGGAGTACTGTATATTGTATATATGAATTACTGTGGTCTAGGGTTCTTGTGAAGAGAAGTTCAATAATTAGGAAAAAAGAAAAGAAAAAGATAGGATGTAGAATTTTTCCAAATCAACACGTATTCTATATCTAACCTTTAACCCCATCGCTATATTCCATTTTACTAGTAAGGGATCCTGACATTATATTGGGCTTAACTTTTCAGGAAGTTTTGGATCACAGAGTGGCTCAACAATGGCAGAGGAGGAATACTGGTATAGGATACTATGGACAGGTGATATATGGCTGACAGGGAGCTATACAGGGCATATGTCCAGGGTCATGGTAATGTTTGGATATACTCATAGTGGCAACAATTAAAAACTACAGCTGGGGGGGTAATGGGTTCCTGGCCGGGGGTGTTCTGTCATGGTCCCTAGGGGAGCAGCAGCAGTCCCCCAGGTGCAACAGTAAGGACCAGGAAGGAATGAGGGTCCAACAGTGAGACCACGATACTAATGACTATGCTTGTGAGCCTATATGCCTGAAATAAGAACAAGGCCTAGAGCAGCACTGTGCCTAGGAATTTCCTCCTGACAGCCTTCATGTTACTCAAATGTGGCCAGTCTCGAAGGCAAACTCAGCATGTAAATGCAATGCCTTCCCCCCAGCGTGGAACATGACACCCAGGGATGAGCCTCCCTGGCACCGAGGGATCACTACCAAGTACCAACTGATGATGCAACTAGAAAATGACCTTGAATTAAAGGTTCAATGCGGATCAGCAGAATATCCCTGTCTACATATAATAACATGACTTTAAAATGCTGTTTGGCCTAATGTAAGGGGGAAATGGAAAGAAGAAATGAGTTTATATGGCTACGAGTCTCTAAAAAAGAGTCTGGAGGCTGTCAGAAGGATTGCCCTTATGCACAACTGAGCAGAGTCTAAGAGACAGATAAAGTAGATACAACCCCAGGTATTGGTTCCTTTGAGGGATAAAGAGACCTACGGATTCTATGGTCATGGCAGGTGGGGTTCACTGCCATGTCAGATGGCCCTTCTTTGGAGCTGGTGTTTCTGCGTGATGGAACTGGACTCAGATGGGATCTCTTTTCACAAGACTTTCATGCTACTTTACTGGAATTGTAGTTGGTGTTGGGGTTTAAGATATATTTAGGGGATTTGAATCTCTGGACTGACAATATGATAGCCAGGCCCAGAGCCTCAACAGACTTCAGCTCCTACACTCTGATTTATTGGACTCATCCCACTCAGCTAAGATGGAATTGAAGAAGGACAACGACCACACCATGGAGCCTAGAGTGCCTACAACTGAAAGTAGAAGGATTGCATCCAGTATCCATGTGGAATCTGAGCCTCCTCTTGACATAGAGGTGCAACGGACACAACCAATCCAAGGTCCACAGAGAAAAGGTGGCATTGGTGTGGGAAAAGAGGCCATGATAGCTGATGGGTATGGGGAATGGGAGGAAGGGATGAGATGTGGAGGCGTTTTTGGGACTTGGAGTTGCCCTGGATGGTGCTTCAGGGGCAATCACCAGACATTGTAAACCCTCCCAGGGCCCACTGGATGAAACGTGGGAGAGTATGGGCTATGATGTGGACCATTGACCATGAGGTGCAGAGATGCCCAGAGATGTACTTACCAAATGCAATGGATGTGTCATGATGATGGGAGTGAGTGTTGCTGGGGGGGAGTGGTGGGGTGGGGGTGGTGGGGTTGAATGGGACCTCATATTTTTTTAATGTAATATTTTTACAAAATGAATAAAATTAAAAATAAATAAAGTCTGTTTTGTCTGATATTAATATAGTTACTCCTGCCCTTTTTTGGTTATTGCTTGTTTGTAAGATTGTTTTCCAGCCATTCATTTTCAGCCTTCTTGAATCCCTGGGTCTAAGATGTGTTTCTTGTAGACAGCATGCAGATGGTCATATTTCTTTATCCAATCTTCCAGTCTGAGTCTCTTGACAAGTGAGTTTAATCCATTAACATTCAGTGTTATTACTTTCAAGGAATTACTTATATTAGTTATATTTTCTTTGGATTTGTGTTTGTCATATTTTGTTTGATTTTCTTTTTCTGTTTTTGTCTTTTTAGTTCCTCTTACACTCTCCTCCAACTCTGTCTCTCTTGTTTTGTTTTTTTTTCTTTCTTCCTGCAGAACTCCCTTTAGTACTTCTTGAAGGGCAAGGTTCTTGTTGGCATACTCTCTTAGTTTCTGTTTATCTGTGAATATTTTGAACCCTCCATCATTTTTTAATGCTAACTTTGCTGGATAGAGTATTATTGGATAGAGTATTTTTTCTTTTAGTACCTTGACTATGTCATACCACTGCCTCTTGCTACCATTGTTTCAGATGAGAAACCAGCACTTAATCTTATGGAACCCCTTGTATGCGATGGTTCTCTTTTCTCTTGCTGCTTTTAATATTTTCTCTTTGTCTTCAGCATTGGATAATTTGACAAGTATATATCTTGGGATTTATGCTGTTTGGGGTGCATTGTGCTTCCTGGACATTTACATCCATCTCCCTCAATAGGGTTAGGAAGTTTTCAGCCATTATTTCCTCCAACAACCCTTCTGTCCCTTTTCCCTTCTCTTCTCCTTCCGGAATGACTATAATGTGTATGTTTGCATGTTTTGCATTGTCATTCAGATCCCTAAGTCCCTGCTGGATTTTTCCTACCTTTTTTATCAATCAGTTCTACTATTTGTTTGATATCAGATGTACTGCCTTCCACATCACTAGCCTCTTCAAGTCTGCTGTTATTTGCTGAGAGTGTATTTTTGATTTCTTGAATTGTGCTGTTCATCCTCATCATTTCAATTATCTTTTTGCATATGAATGCAATTTCTTCTGTATTCTCTCCAATTGTTTTCTCCATATTCTTAATCTCTTCCTTCACTTCATCAAATTAGTCCCTAATATATGTTTCGAAAGCTTAAATTACTTGTCCGATGTTCTGCTCCTCTTCCTAGTTTTTAGTTTGTACATTGGATTGGGACATGTTTTCCTGATTATTGGTTTGGTTTGTAGTTTTTTGTTTTTGTCTGGTCGTCATTTTATCTTGATGGGTTTAAGCAGTTGCTTAGCTTCTTTGTCTAGTTTGGAGTTTAATTAGTTGCTGTTTTTGTGTGCATGTTAAGCCTTGTCATTATCACTTTGTTCTTCTTATTTTGTTTCCCTGTTGTTGGCTAAGGTCACTTGAAGGAAAATATTAGGGCCAGAGAAAGCAAAAGGAGTAAGAAAAAAATGAATAATAGTAGTATTGTTAGTAAATATTAACAGAAGAACCATGTAAGTTCTAGGAGAATTGATATTAGGCTCACATAATGTATGTAGAATTTTAACAGTAAGAAAAGTAGAGTGTGTATAATGAATATGGGGAGGAATATAGTGTGAATTAAAAGGCCAGTATGTTCAGGAGAAAAGGAAAGATAAAAGAAAGGACAATAATATAAAGAGTGAATATAAGGCAGAAAACAGAACAGTATTAGAAATAAAAAGTCAGAAAATTAGGGGGGGCAAACAATGGTGTAATGTAACAGAAACAATAAATGGCAGAGAATAGAAAGAGATAGAGGAAAGGGGCTAGTGTTGGTGGCCAAAATCAATACACACAGAAAAAAGTAAATGGAGGATGAGGAAATAAAGCAAAGGTGAAGTGCTCCATGTAGCACCTAATGGAAAAAGAATAAAAAAGAAGGGAAAGAAAAAAAAAGGGACAAAAGGGAGAGGTGAAGTAAGGAAGAAAAAGAAAAATAGAGAAAAAGAGAAAAGGACCAAGGGGGGACAAAGAGGAAGGAAAAACAAGACAAACCAACCAAATACTAGGAAAAGTTTCAAGCAAGGAATCTTCTTTGGAGTTAAATGAAATGCTTAGAGATCTGACATTCCCCCTTTCTCCCTTCCTCACTTCCCTCTCTCCAGAGAGGTCCAGTGGGAGATTCAAGTGGGTCCTTGTTGAATCAGCTCTGCACAGAAAACAATGACTCTTAATTTCCAGAAAGAAAGCACCCACACATCACCAGGAACCCCAAGTATGCCATTGGAAGCTTGGAAAGCACCTCCTACAGTCCTTCTCCTTTAGGTGTGCTATGGGAGGGCTAGTTGATTTTCTGACTCCACATTCTCCCAGGCCAAGTTTCCTATCCCAGGGTATTTAGGTGACCTGGGCTTTCTCAGCAGATTCACCACTCCTCTCTTCCCAGACTCTCCCCAAGCCAAGCTTGTATGCTCCTTCAAAAATGGGGGGGGGGGGGGGGAAATGGTAGAGAACAGAAAATTGAACAGGTAATCACCGGCCCTTCTGGTGCACCCCCAACTGAATCCTGCCCACTCACATAGTCAGTCCAAAACTGGAGGGCTAGGGCAATCCCAGACCTCTGAGAGCACTGACCTCAGGAAAGCGAAGTCAGGAACACTGCAGACTCATGGTATGTATGCGGAACATGAGCTCTGTGGGCTTAGGGGACATGGACCTAGGGATGACACATCTGGGAATCATGGGGCTTGGGAATGCTGCCATAGAACTAACAGTTCTCAGGGAACACCACCACAGCCCACCCTAGGGGGAAGGATCCCACTTCTCCACAGCCTCTGACCTCCATACTTACAACCCGCAATTCTACCTTTAGCAAGTACTACCTCTGTCACTGTCTCTCCAAATTGACGTCCACACACATCTTGCCTTGCAAGCCCCCAAAACAGCCCACTCAAGCAAGACTCCAACTCTGATGGCTGCCTCTTTGCAGAAGAGACTGTGAGGTGCACTCACTCAGATGCTATCTTGTCCCCTCCTCAATAATTCACTGTAAATACAAATACATAGGTATTGTCTCTGCCCCTTTTTGTCAAACCTACCAGTGTTTCTACAAATGCACTATAATTCAACTAAAAACAACTTTGTGGGTATCCTCTGCATCTTATTACACATTCAAACAAGTTGAAAAAAAGTCCATATATCTTAGTTTTGTATGACTGCCATAACAAAAATACCACCCACTGAATCGCCTAAAACAACAGAAACTTACTGCCTCACATTTATGGAGATGAGACATCTGAATTCAAGGTGGGGGAAAGTCATGCTTCCTCTGAATTGTGTAGGGTTTTTGAGGTGACTTATTGGAAAGCCATGATGTCCTTTTGCTTGTGGAATAACTTAATCTCTGCCTCCCTCACATGGCTGTCTTCTCTCGGGTTCTCTGTGTCCAAACGTCCTCTTCTTTTTTTTTTTTTTTTTTTTTTTTTAATTTTTTTATTTTTTATTGACTTTGTAATAATATTACATTAAAAATATATATGTGAGGTCCCATTCAACCCCACCCCCCCAGCCCCCCTCTCCCCCCCCCCCAACAACACTCGTTCCCATCATCATGACACATCCATTGGATTTGGTAAGTACATCTTTGGGCACCTCTGCACCTCATATACATTGGTTCACATCATGGCCCATACTCTCCTCTATTCCATCATGTAGGCCCTGTGAGGATTTACAATGTCCGGTGATTACCTCTGAAGCACCATCCAGGGCAGCTCCATGTCCCGAAGACGCCTCCACCTCTCATCTCTTCCTGCCTTTCCCCATACCCTTTGTCCATTATGTCCACTTTTCCCAATCCAATGCCACCTCTTCTATGTGGACACTGGATTGGTTGTGTCCATTGCACCTTTATGTCAAGAGGAGGCTCAGATTCCACCTGGATGCTGGATGCAATCCTCCCATTTTCAGTTGTAATCACTCTAGGCTCCATGGTGTGGTGGTTGTCCTTCTTCACCTCCATCTTAGCTGAGTGTGGTAAGTCCAATAAATCAGATTGTAGGTGCTGGAGTCTGTTGAGGCTCAGGATCTGGCTATCACATTGTCAGTCCAGAGATTCAAATCCCCTAAATATATCTTAAACCCCAACATTAACTGCACCTCCAGCACATTAGCATGAAAGTCTTATGAAGGGAGATCCCATCTGAGTCCAGATTCATCACACATAAACACCATTTCCAAAGAGGGGCCATCTGCCCTGGTAGTTAACCCCATCGGCCATGACCATAACTCCCATGGGTCTCTTTAGCCCTCAAAGGAACCAATATCTGGGGGTTGTATCTGCTTTATCTGTCTCTCTGACTCTGCTCAGTTGTGCATGAGGGCAAACCTTCTGCCAGCCTCCAGACTCTTTTTTAGAAACTCGTAGCCATATAAACTCATTTCTCCTTTCCATTTCCCCCTTACTTTAGGTCAAACAGCATTTTAAAGTCATGGTATTTTATGTAGACATGGATATTCTGCTGATCCGCATTGAACCTTCCGTATAAGGTCATTTTCCAGTTGCATCATCAGTTGGTAGTTGATAGTGGTCCCTCGTTGCCAGGGAGGCTCATCCCCGGGTGTCATGTCCCACGCTGGGGGGAAGGCATTGCATTTACATGCTGAGTTTGGCTTCGAGACTGGCCACATTTGAGTAACATGAAGGCTGACAGAAGGAAATTCCCAGGCACAAAGTTGCTCTAGGCCTTGTTCTTATTTTGGGTTTATCAGCTCACAAGCATAGTCATTAGTATCAGGGGCTCACTGTTGAACCCTCACTCCCTCCCGGTCCCCACCACTGTACCTGGGAGACTGTCGCTGCTCCCCTAGGGACCACGACAGAGCACCACTGGCCAGGAACCCAGTACCCCCCCTACTGTGGTTTTTAATTGTTGCCACTATGAGTATATCCAAACATTATCATGCACCCTGGACATATGTTCTGTACAGCTCCCTGTCAGTCATATATCACCTGTCATTGGTGTCCCATACCAGTATCCCTCCATTGCCATTGTTGAAACACTCTGTGATCCAGAACTCCCCGAAACTTGAAGCCCAATATAATGTCATGGTCCCTTACTAGGGAATGGCATATAGCGATGAGTTTAAAGGATAGATAAAGAACTTGGATAAAGTTAGATAAAGAACTTAGATAAAGAATGTTGACTTGAAAAAATTCCACATCCTATTTTTTTTTCTTTTTTTTTCTTTCCCCCCCCCCCTAATTATTCAGCTTTTCTTCACAGGAGTCCTAGACCACAGCAATGTATATATATAATATACAGCACTCCCACACATCCACCAGAAAACCTTTTCCCTTCCACAGTGATACTCTTACGCCCTATTCATATCATATTTACTTAAAGTGATGTACAGAGTCTGAGACATTAGCTTTCTAACAAGGTGACATCTGTGTTTACATTATGGTGCATACTTTAGGATACACAGTTCTTTACATTTTTAGTTATCCTATGTTTTACATTATGGTTTACATTATCAGTCTGTCATCTCCTATATGTTATGGTGTAATATTACATGTTTTATATCCATCCTTGTGTACTCTCAAGAAACTCCTCTCTTACCCCCCATTTACTTTGGTTCCACACATTTAACGTCCATTTTCCCTTCCACCTTGGTGCCCTCAGTGATAGCCAACCTCCGTTTCCTGAGGAGCCACTTCCAGAGATAGATGGAATAGTGTTCAGGGCCTAACTTGCTCAACTGCCCCAATGCCCTGGGAGCCACCCTTTCTCTCGAGGGATACAGTTCCCTCTATTGGATGGCATTAGTCCTCCCCAGGATGTGGGTCCACCCCCACTCTCACTACTTGGGTTTCTACCCCATGGTGTCACCCACTCTGGCAGAATGAGCATTTAGACATTCCCCAGGAGCCCGTCCTGCATCAGACCCTCCCCTCCGAGCATTCTAAACAGGTAACCCTCTTTATTATATTTTGATATGATTTTCTCGGCATTTTACTCTCCACCAACACCTGACCCTCTCCTGGTTCGTATGCTACCCCTCCCTCCCCCCACTTTTGGGCAACGTTACCCACCCGTCCCTCCCCAGCCACCCTCAAACCCGCAAAGCCCCAAGCAAAGGCAACCCCTTGCCCCCCTTTTATCTCTTCTTTGTGTTCATACTTACCACCATCTCGTCTTAAATTCCACCCCTGCAGACATCGGCTCATATCCTTCCTCCACCCTCCGATTTCCTGCAAGCCTATCGTTCAGTCTCTTGCTATCTAGGGCAGCTTGTTTATTTCATATCATTGAGGTCATGTAGTATTTGTCCTTTAATGTCTGGGTTGCTTCACTGAACATAAGGTTCTCAAGATTCATCCATGTTATCACATATGTTTGTAGTGTGTTTGTTCTTACAGCCGAGTAGTATTCCATTGTGTGTATATACCACATTTTATTGATCCACTCGTCTGTTGATGGGCATTTGGGTTGATTCCAACTTTTGGCAATAATGAACAATGCTGCTATGAACATTGGTGTACATATATTGGTTTGTGTTCTTGTTTTCAGTTCTGCTGGGTATATTCCCAGCAGTGGTATTGCTGGGTCATATGGCAAATCTATGGCTAGTTTTTTGAGAAACCACCATACTGTTCTCCAGAATGGTTGGATCCTTCTGCATTCCCACCAGCAGTGGATGAGTGTTCCCCTTCCTTCACATCCTCTCCAGCACTTGTATTCTTCTGTTTTTTTCATAGCTGCCAATCTTATGGGTGTAAGATGGTATCTCATTGTGGTTTTGATTTGCATTTCCCTGATAGCTAGAGATTTGGAACATTTTTTCATGTGCTTTCTTGCCATTTGTATTTCTTCTTCGGAGAAGTGTCTGTTTAAGTCTTTTTCCCATTTTTTAAATGGATTGTTTATCTTTTTATTTTCAAGATGTAGGAGTTCTTTATATATGCAAGTTATAAGTTTCTTATCAGATATATGATTGCCAAATATTTTCTCCCACTGTGTGGGCTCCCTTTTTACTTTCTTGACAAACTCCTTTGAGGTGCAGAAGGCTTTAATTTTGAGGAAGTCCCATTTATCTATTAGTTCTTTTGCTGCTTGTGCTTTTGGTGAGATATTCATAAATCCATTACCTATTACAAGGTCCTGTAGATGTTTCCCTACACTGCTTTCTAAGGTTTTTATGGTCTTGGCTCTTATATTTAGGTCTTTGATCCATCTTGAGTTGATCTTTGTATAAGGTGTGAGATGGTAATCCTCTTTCATTCTTCTACATATGGCTATCCAGTTCTCCAGACACCATTTGTTGAATAGGCCACTCTCTCGCAGTTGAGAGGGTTTGGTGGCTTTATCGAATATTATGTGGTTGTATATGTGAGGTTCTATATCAGAGCTTTCAATTCGATTCCATTGGTCTATATGTCTCTCCTTATGCCAATACCATGCTGTTTTCACCACCGTAGCTTTATAGTATGTTTTGAAGTCAGGTAGTGTGATTCCTCCAATTTCGTTTTTCTTTTTCAGTATGTCTTTGGCTATTCGGGGTCTCTTTCCTTTCCAAATAAATTTCATAGTTAGTTTTTCTAGTTCCTTAAAGAAGGCTGCATTGATTTTTATTGGGATTGCATTGAATGTGTAGATCAATTTTGGTAGGATAGACATCTTAATAATGTTCAGTCTTCCTATCCATGAACAAGGAATAGTCTTCCATTTATTTAGGTCTTCTTTGATTTCCTTGAACAATCTTGTATAGTTCTCAGTGTATAAGTTCTTTACCTCTTTAGTTAAATTTATTCCTAAGTATTTGATTTTTTTATTTACTATTGTGAATGGTATTTGTTTCTTGATTTCCTCCTGATCTTGCTCATTATTGGTGTACAGAAATGCTACTGATTTTTGCGCATTGATCTTATAACCTGCGACTTTACTAAACTCATTTATGAGTTCTAGAATCTTCGTTGTAGATCTCTCAGGGTTTTCTATGTATAGGATCATGTCATCTGCAAATAATGAAATTTTGACTTCTTCCTTTCCAATTTGAATGCCTTTTATTTCTGGTTCTTGCCTCAGTGCTCGAGCAAGTACTTCTAAGACAATGTTAAATAGGAGCGGCGACAGTGGGCATCCTTGTCTTGTTCCTGAGTTTAGAGGGAAGGAGTCTAGGATTTCTCCATTGTAAACAATATTGGCTTTAGGTTTTTCATATATACTCTTTATCATGTTCAAAAAATTTCCTTGTATTCCAATCATTTGGAGTGTTTTTATCAAGAAAGGGTGCTGTATTTTGTCAAATGCTTTTTCTGCATCAATAGATATAATCATGTGATTTTTTTCCTTCAATCTGTTTATATGGTGTATTACGTTGATTGATTTTCTTATGTTGAACCATCCTTGCATACCTGGGATGAATCCCACTTGGTCGTGGTGTATAATTCGTTTAATGTGTTGTTGAATACGATTAGCAAGTATTTTGTTAAGTATTTTTGCGTCTAGGTTCATTAGAGAAATTGGTCTGTAATTTTCCTTTCTTGTGATGTCTTTGTTTGGCTTTGGTACTAGGGTAATGTTGGCATCATAGAAGGAGTTGGGTAATGTTCTTTCTGTTTCGATGGTTTGGAATAGTTTCAGCAGGATTGGTGTCAGTTCTTTCCGGAATGTTTTATAGAATTCACCTGTGAAGCCATCTGGCCCTGGGCTCTTCTTAGTTGGGAGATTTTTAATAACTGATTCTATCTCTCTGCTTGTGATTGGTTTGTTAAGATCATCAATTTCTTCTTTTGTCAATATGGGCTGTTTATGTGTTTCTAGGAATTTGTCCATTTCCTCTAGATTGTCATTTTTGTTGGAATATAGTTTTTCAAAATATCCTCTTATGATAGTCTTTATTTCTGTGGGGTCAGTGGTGATATCGCCTTTCTCATTTCTTATTTTGTGTATTTGCATCTTCTCTCTTTTTTTCTTTGTTAGTGTTGCTAAAGGTTTGTCAATTTTGTTAATCTTCTCAAAAAACCAGCTCTTGGTCTTGTTTATCTGTTCAAGTGCTTTCTTATTTTCTATTTCATTTAGTTCTGCTCTTATCTTTGTTATTTCCTTCCTTCTTCTTCCTGTTGGGTTACTTTGTTGTTGTTTTTCTAATTCCTTCAAATGTGCAGTTAGTTCTTCAATTTTTGCTCTTTCTTCTTTTTTGATATATGAATTTATGGCTATAAACTTCCCTCTCAGTACTGCTTTTGCTGCATCCCATAAATTTTGGTATGTTGTGTTATCATTATCATTTGTTTCAAGGTAGTCATTGATTTCTTTTGAGATTTCCTCTTTGACCCACTGTTTTTCTAAGAGTGTGTTGTTTAATTTCCAAATCGTGGTGTGAAATCTGGGCTTCTTTCCCTTGCAAATCTCCAGCTTGACTCCACTGTGGTCAGAGATAATGTTTTGTATGATTTCAATCTTTCTGAATTCGTTCAGCCTTTCTTTGTGGCCTAGCATATGATCTATCTTGGAGAATGATCCATGTGCGCTTGAGAAAAATGTATATCCTGCTGTGTTTGGGTGTAGCGATCTATATATGTCTATTAGATCGAGCTCCTCTAATATACTATTCAGATGTTTTGTTTCTTTGGTGATTCTCTTTTGAGATGTTCTGTCCAGAGTTGATAGTGGTGTATTAAAATCCCCCACTATAATTGTAGATGTATCTATTCTTTCACTTAGTTTTTCCAGCGTTTGCCTGACGTATTTAGAGGCACCCTTGTTAGGGGCATAGATATTTATGATTGTTCGATCTTCTTGACAGATTTTCCCTTTGACTAAAATGTAGTATCCTTCTTTGTCTCTCACAATTGTTTCACATTTAAAGTCTATTTTGTCTGATATTAATATAGCTACTCCTGCCTTTTTTTGGTTATTGTTAGCTTGTATGATTGTTTTCCAGCCTTTCACTTTCAATCTCCATGCGTCTCTGGGTCTAAGATGTGTCTCTTGTAGACAGCATATGGATGGGTCATATTTCCTTATCCAGTGTCCCAGTCTGAATCTTTTGATAGGTGAGTTTAATCCATTGACATTCAGTGTTATTACTATCAAGGAATTATTTGTGTTAGCCATATTTTGATTGGATTTGTGTTTGTCATATTTTGTTTGTATATTTTTTTTTGTCTTTTTTGTTGTTGTTGTTGGTCTTATACTCTCCTCCAACTTTGCCTTTCCTGTTTTTTCCTTTCTTCCTGCAGAACTCCCTTTAGAATTTCTTGAAGGGGAGGTTTCTTGTTGGTATACTCTTTCAGTTTCTGTTTGTCTGCGAATATTTTGAACTCTCCATCATGCAAACGTCCTCTTCTTATAAAGACTCCAGACATACTGGAGTAAGGATCATGATAATTCAGTTTGGCCTCAACAAATAATATCTTCAAATCAAAGTTGAACATATTTCTTTGGAGGACAGAATTCAATCCACAACGCCACATCAGCTAAGAATTCTTGTCACAATAAACCCTTCTTTACTTTGAGCTTTCTGTAAGGTTGCTATAGGCAATACACCTAAGAGTCTTAAAATTCCTATTGTTTAATGGAGAGGGACTATGAGGCACGCCTCTAAGATCTTTGGAAGGTTGTTTTTTTCTGTTTTATATACCCCTTTAAGTATTTCTTAGATCTTAACACTGAATTATGCAGTCATATTCTTCTCTTCACTTCTCAACCATATTTTCCTTACATGGATTTGATCTTTTCCTGTAAGACATTTATTAGTTAGCATTGTTTGCATTTTGAAGAGACAGGTATTAGATATACCTTTTTTTTTAAATTTATTGAAATATATCACTCATACATAAACATACATAAACAAGTGTATAATAGTTGTGAACTTACAAACCAAACATATATAACATCAAACAAACATTAACATATCACCCTATCACCAATAACTTGCATTGTTTTTAAACCTTTTTAATTAATGATTAAAGAGCATTGTGAAAATATTCCCACATCCTGGGGAGGACTGATGTTCTCAAATAGAGGGAATTGTATCTCTCAAGAGAAATAGTGGCTCCCAGTGCATTAGGGCAGTTGAGCATGGCAAGCCCTCAACCCTGTTGCAAGTATCTCTGAACATGGCCCTTCAAGCAATGAAGATTGACTGTCACCTGTCACTGTGGGCACTAAGGGGAGGGGGAAAGAGGTATTGACTAGATGGAACCAATGTAACTGTGTGGGCAATAGAAGTGTTTTACAAGAGTACACAAGGATGGATATAAGACATGTAAAATTACACCAAAAATATATAGGGGCTGATAGGCTAAAATGTAAATCATAATGTAAAATATATTATAACTAAAAATTTAGAAAATCTTATAGTCTAAAATATAAACCACAATGTAAATACAAATGTTACCTTGTTTGAAAGCTATTGTCTTAATATCTGTACATCAGTTTCAGTAAATATAGTATGAATATGTAAAAAGATTATTGCTGTGGAAGGGAAAAGGTTTTATGTTGGATATGTGGGAGTACTGTATATTGTATATATGAGCTACTGTGATCTAAAACTCTTGTGAAGATAAGCTTAATAATTAGAAAAAAGAAAAGAAAAAGAGAGGATGTAGACACTGAAGAAAAGATATAAGTAGTTGTCTTGCCAATCTGCATACAGGGCAACACTTATTGCAGTGATGGAAGGCAGAACATCAAAAACAAAGCTTTTGCATTTTTAAATTTTTTGATTCCCCAATTTATTTTTAAATTAATTTTTCCAAATTAATATGTATTCTATATCTAACCTTTAAACTCATTGCTATATTCCATCTTACTATTAATGCAACCTGGCAATATAATGGGCTTCACTTTCCAGGAAGTTTTGGATCACAAAGAGGTTCAACAATGGCAGGGGAGGAATACTGGTGTGGAATGTTATTGACAAGGGACAGATGGTTGGCAGGGAGTTTTACAGGGCATATATCCAGGGTACATAAAAATGTTTTGATATTTTCTTAGTGGTTACAATTAAAAACAACAACTGAGGGAATGCTAAGTTCCTAGCCAGGAGAGCTCTATCACGGTCCCTAAAGGAACAGCAACAATCCCCAAGTGCAATGGCAAAGACCAAAAAGGGAGGAAGGTCCAACAATGAGCCCTTGATACTAATGATTATGCTTGTGAGACTGTGCACCTGAAATAAGAACAAAGCCTAGAGCTGCAGGGTGCCTAGGAGTTCCCTCCTGAAAGCCTCCATGTTGCTCAAATGTGGCCAGTCTCGAAGCCAAACTGAGCATGTAAATGCATTGCCTTCCCCCCAGCGTGGGACATGACTCCTGGGGATGAGCCTCCCTGGTGCCGAGGGATTACTACCAAGTGCCAGCTCATGCTGTAACTAGAAAATGACCTTTAATAAAAGGGTCAACTCGGACCAGCAGAATATCCCAATCTACATATAATACCAGGAGTTAAAAATGCTTTTTGACCTGAATCAAGGGGGAAATGGAAAGGACAAATGAGTTTATATGGCTATGAGTCTCCAAAAAGAGCGAGGAAGTTATCAGAGGGGTTGCTCTTACGCACACCTCAGCAGAGTCCCAGAGACAGATAACGTAGATACAACCCCAGGTATTGGTTCATCTGAGGGCTAGAGAGACCCACAGGTTCTATGGTCATGGCAGATGGAGTTCAGTGCCATGTCAGTTGGCCCTACTTTGGAGTTTGTGTTTCTGTGTGGTGGAGCTGGACTCAGATGTGATCTTTTTTCACAAGCCTCTCCTATTACTTTTACCGGAACTGTAGTTGGTGCTGGGGTTTAATATATACCCAGGGGACCTGAATCTCTGGACTGACCATGTGACAGCCAGGCCCTGAGCCTCAACAGACTTCAGCTCCTACACTCTGGTTTATTGGACTTACCCCACTCAGCTAACATGCAGTTGAAGAAGGTCAACCACCACACCATGGAGCCAAGAGTGCCTACAACTGAAAGGGTAGGGGTGGTTGGGGTGGGGGTATATGGGGACCTCATATTTTTTTAATCTAACATTTAAAAGAAAATAAAGAAGAAAATAAACAAAATAAAGTGAATTATTAAAAATTAATATTTGAAATAATGAAAAGAGGACTCTGGATGTTCAAATTACTATGGCTAAACATAGACTGAAGAAAACTATTCAGATACAAATACTAATCATTTCTTATAGAAAAGAAGGATGAGTCAGAATATAGAATTAAATTCCAAATGGTGCACTCATGTGTCAAATGAATCATACCTGGCAGTAGGGATCAGTCTTCATCAAGAAACTGGCAACATGTGTCCAAATGGATTTCAGAATTGTTCAGGAGCAGTAAGGCCTGTGTGTAATCATAATACTCATTTTTTGAATTGTAGGGTTTTTGACAGTTATGTTTCACTAATACATATTAGGTGTGGGGGGAAGGCAGATCACTTGTTTTCTTTGGTTCACAGGTTTTTAT
Source organism: Dasypus novemcinctus (assembly GCF_030445035.2). NCBI lineage: Eukaryota > Metazoa > Chordata > Mammalia > Cingulata > Dasypodidae > Dasypus > Dasypus novemcinctus. The sequence continues at coordinate 91,936,504 of NC_080676.1, forward strand.
ATCAATGAGAATTTTATTTGAAGTGTTGTATTCTATGAATTTAACATGATAAGCCTCAGTTATTCCTGGACCTGATTTAGATGATACATTGCTTGACCTCAAGCCTGTACTTGATGCATAAAGGAATTAGATTTGGAAAGTGCTGGGTGAGGATGAGTGTATTTTGCATATAGGAGGGATATGAAAGCCAGAAGATAGACTCTGGTAGCCAAGTTGCAAGGAAGCCCCCAGAGATCCAACCTCCTGGTATGATTGCCCTTATGTAGTCCATTCCCACATTGAATCAGGGATGGCCTTGTATCACCAACAGTGGAAGTGAAGGTGTATAACATCTATATACATCTTTAAAAAGCATGGTACTTTCTTCTTGGTCTCTTGGATTGCTTAGTCTAGGGCAGGCCAGATGCTCTGTTAAGAAAACAAGCAAGACTTAAGGATGTCCACCTAGAAAGTAAATGAAGTATTTCCTTCACACCCCTAACTCCCTACTCCCACCAATAGGGAGAGAGGCACTTTGGAAGCACTGTTGATAACCTGACTATAAGCTCACATGATACCCAAGCCAGAACCACTCTAATAAAAATTCATGAGAAATAATAAATGATTATTGTTATTTTAGCCCCCAGACATGACCTGTCACACAGGAATAGATACATAACACAGACATGAGACTGTGAAATCACCAAGTGCGGGCAGCGGCGGGCCTCCGGGAGGGTCGGCGCGATTGGCTGGGCGGGCTCTCCGGACGGGGGCTGCCTCGCAGTCGAAGGAGAGGAGGGGGTTCGGCACGAAGCCGTTGAGCCCTCGCTCTCTCCGCTCAGGCACGGGGGACGCGCGGTGCAAGCAAGAACACCACGGAGACAAGGTCTGGGCACAAGTCTGCTTTATTGTTGAAGGGGACATGGTTTTATAGGGTCTAGGGATACGTAAAGGGACTTGATTGGTGCCGGCGGGTGCTGTTGCTTGCGTAGACGGTTACTGGGCAGTAGGCGGTTACTGGACAGTAGGCGGTTACTGGACAGTAGGCGGTTACTGGACAGTAAGCTGGCTAAGGGGTTAGGAGCAAGGGAGGGGAAGGGGAAAGTGTGGGCTGTCTAGATAACGGCTAGGCAGAAGACGGAGAAGGGGAGAAGGAGGGGCAGCGCTGGCTGCCAATACTGGGCGGGAAAGAGACGGGGACAACCAAGTGCATAAAGTAAACATTTTGGGATCTGGCAAAGGGTATATGAGTCAATGAATAAAGATATAGAAATAACACAGGTGTATGTGATTTCTTGGCATCCAAGACAAGAAAATGTTAAAAAAAAAAAAAGAATGATTGATGGTATGAAATGTTGATGAGTCAAGAATTATGTATTAGATTCCTACAGAGAAACTGAACTAACAGGTGTTTGTGTTTATGTGTGTATACTCAGATTTATTATAAGGAACTGCCTCATGCAACTGAGGGGGGCTGACAAATCCGATCTCTGTAGGGCAGGCCACAAGCTGAAAATTCCAATAAAGGTGATATTGTCCTTAGTTCAAATTCCGAAGGGGGAGCTGGCTAGTTATAAATTCAGGCAAGAGCCAATGCTGACGTTGAGGCAGAAATTCTACTTCTAACCTCTCAAATCCTAATCCAGGCTCTTAAGACCTCTACCTGATGGGAGGAGGAGTCTCCACACTTTGCTGAAGGCAATCTCTTTTGTTGATTATAGATGCAACCAACTGAATATTAATGCTAATCCAATTCGTGACATGCCCTCACAGTTACAAGCCAGGCAATGCTTGATGAATAACTGGAAACCATAATTTTGGGGACTGAATCATGTCCCAAAAAAAAAGACTATGTTGAGGTCCCATATCCTGAACCTTTGTGTGAACCCATTGTAAATAGAACCCTTGAAATGTTATTAGTTAAAGCATGCCCAAAATGAATTTGTGTGGGCCTTAATCCAATATGGCTGAAGCACTCCTTATCAAAGGAAATTGAACACAGCAAAAAAAAAAAAAAAAAAAAAAAAAAAGCCAAGGGAAGCAACCAGGAGGTGGTAATCAATGTAACCCAGAAAGAAAAGAGAAAAGAGCACCATGTACATTGCCATGCAATGGAAAAGACAGAAACCCCAAAGATTACCAGCCAGTCAGAAGATAACATGAGGAAGCCAGCCTTCAAGCCTCAGAAACTGTGAGCCAATGCGTTCCTGTTGTGAAGGCAATCCTTTCCATGGTATTTGTTTTAGCAACTAGGAAACTAAAACAATAACCTAGACAAATTGGCACATAACAGTAACCATCACAAAGGCTGAGAATCAAGCACTAAATTTAGCAATGCTAAGGCCTTTAGTCACCTTGTTAAAAGAAGTATAGGTCAAGTATGATTGAAGTTAGTTTTGAAAAGCTTGGGAGGAGAGAAATTAGGGTTAGTGAATATAGACCACTCTTTTAAAAAGTTTTGCTATAAAGAGAAAGAAAAATGAAGCAGTAACACAAATACATGTAGAACTCCCCCAAAAAATACTGTTCAGGGAATAAATGTGCATTATTCTAGCCTCCAGGGAGAATTCACTAGTTCAAAATATACTGGAAAAAGTAAATACTACCAAATGTATATGTACTCCATGTTTGAAAACCTTGGCCACAAGTCACAAGAAAAGTAAACCTAGAAAAAATAGCAAAACACCCAGTTTGAATTCCTAAATGATGTTCATGATAGTCCCACCTGCCACTGATTCACATTATCACATAATCTCCACAATAAAGCAAAACAGAGACAAAGAATCTCAGTAATCACATGGTGAATGTGATATCATTTTATGTAAGACAGCTGTTATATTGCTTCTCCTTATCATTACAAATTTAGATAATAAGTGAAGAAGATGACACTTGGATCACTGGAAAAATATTCTGCTGCTCTATGCTTCTGAGATCATTACATGGAGAGTAGATTGCTTTCAAGTATTTTGAATGCTTAGGAAAAAGGAAAACTTAGTCTGTGATTATTATTCCTAATATCTAAGATTGAAAAAGAAACAACAGGATTTTTAGAATTTGGAATTCAAATCTCTATGTAGAATATTTTACCATGGCATTTAGTAGTGGAAATAACAAGAGTGTCAGCTTAAACCCTAACTTGCCACTTACTTACTCTATCATCCTGTGTAAATTATTTAACCACTTTAGCCTCAGTTTACATACCTACAAAATAGGGACAATGATAGCTGTCTGGCAGAACCTTAGGAAAAATAAAAAGAAAGTACCAGGCATGGTGCCTACCATAGGGTAAGTGATGAAAAAAACAAAATAAAAAGGAAACAGTTCTTGTTACAGACACTCATTTGTAATTAAATCTACTACTAATGATAATCTACTACTAGTGATAACCCGGTCGTAGGATTTTACTTAGGATTTCTTTTGTTAAGCATAATACTATGATAGACATTTTCCCTCCTAATTAGATTTTTTTTCTTTTTTGCTGTCACATACTTTACACTCAAGCTGAGCAGTCCTGAATTGTATGTTTTTTGTGGGCAATAACTGTGCTATAATCCTTTATTAAGCATGGCACCTGTCTAGAGTCGCAGGGTGCCTAAGAGTTACCTCTTGAGACCCACCATGTTGCTTAAATGTGGCCACTCTCTAAGCCAAACTCAGCATGTAAATGCATTACCTACCCCTCCCACCCTGGCATGGGACATGACTCCCAGGGATGAGCCTCCCTGGTGCCAAGGGACTACTACCAATCACTAACTGATGATATAACTAGAAAGAGACCGTGAATAAAAGTGTCAACTCACACTATCAGAATATCTCAGCCTACATGTACAATCATGTGTTAAAAACTGCTTTTTGACCTTGAATAAAAAGGGGAAATGGCAAAGACAAATGAGTTTATATAGCTAAGAATCTTCAAAAAAGAGTCAGGAGGTCATCAAGGGGTTGTGCTTACACACACCTCAGCAGGACGCCAGAAACAACCAAAGTGCATACAGCCCTAGGTACTGTTTCTCCTGAAGGCTATGGAGACCCACAGGGTATATGGTCATGGCAAATGGATTTGGAGTTCTGTGCCATGTCAGAGGTTCCTACTTTGGAATTTGTGCTCCTGAGTGTGATGGAGCTGGACTCAGATGTGACCTTTCTACACATGCTTCTTCTGTCACTTTTAGTTAACCTGTGGTTGGTGCCAGGGATGGTGTATACTCAGGGGATTTGAGTCTCTGGACTGCCCATGTGCCAGCTGGGTCCTGAGCCTCAGCACAGTTGCAACTCCCTCTCTCTGGTTCATTGGATTTACCCAGGTCAGCTAATAGGGAAGATGGTCAACCCCCACACCAGGGAATCAAGAGTGCCTACAACTGCAAGCAGAAGAATTGCATCCATCATCCATGTGGTATCTAAGCTCCCTCTCAATAGAGAGGTGGAGTGGACATCACCATCCCAGGGTCCACAGAATGGAGGAATAAAATATGGATTAGAGTAGACTTACTGATATTCTACTATAAAACTACCGGGACTAGTAATAGAAGAAATTGTAGCATTGAGATGGAGAAAGTACCACAGTAGTTGCTGAGGGCAGGGAGAGGAAAGAGACATGTCATGTGGGGGCATTTTGGAGACTTTGAGTTGCCCTAAATGATATTGCAGGGACAGATGCTGAACTTTATATATCTTGCCATAACCCATTGAATGCACTGGGGGAGAGTGTGAACTTCAGGGAAAACTATTATCCATGTGGTGCAACAGTACTCCAAAATGTGTTCACCAAGTGCATTGAGTGTGCCACAATGATGTGGGAGGTTGTTGGTGTGGGAGGAGGGGGGTGGGGACCAAGGGATATACAGGAACCTCTTATGTTTTTTAATGTAAGATTTTTTGTGATGTGTGTATCTTCAAAAAAAAACCACAATTTACAAAAATGATGGGGGGAGTGGGTTATATGGAAACTTCTTATGTTTTTTGATGTAATGTTCTTTGTGATCTATTAACTTTAATTTTAAAAAGTGTAAAAAAAAGTAAAAGACATTAATGACCTTCAAAAAGTTTTAAAAAGTAAAATAAAAACAATTTTTAAAAAGCATGGCACCTAAGACAAAGCCTGCAACATACCTTTCATAGATGCTTAGTGAATGAATGAAGAAGGATGCTGAAATTGTGTCCTCCACATAAATTCTTTTTCATTTTCAGGCCTGTAGTGGATAAAAAGAATCTGAAGAGGCAAAAAAATAATATAATTTGCCACAGGGTAAGGCACATAATAAAAAATATGATGTGAAATGGCTGTTTTAGAAGCTCTGTTTAGCTTATTTGTTGATGAAGTCCACAATCTTATATTTTTCATGCTACCTTTTTTACTCCAACAAGAGAAGTGGTCTGTACAATAAACGTGCCACTGAAAAACCTAGCCCTTATTGGCAAAAAAATTAGCAGACAGATTTGGCTCTGGTCTTTAGTGGAAATGTAATCAGCAGTCTATCTTTATGAGGGATGTGCAGCCATCACCAAATATCCTCTCAGGGAGTGAATCCAAACCTGGAGGCAGCAGTCCAAAAGCATTAATATCCCCCAGATGACAATAAGGAGATGAGAAATGCTAGTGGGGAGAGGATCCATATCAGATTTCCTATTATACGAAAAATAAATCAGAAACTTGGTCATTTTATATAAATTTAGTCTGTTGAGGTTTTCTAATGTGCTAATAAAGACTTTACCACCATCTATACACAATGGATTTGTTAGCTGAAGGGCTGGCTCCTCTTGCAGTCATGCAAAATAAACCTTGAGAATAGTTGCAGGTGCCTTCATAACCCATTCCTTATTTACCTGTAAAGTTACATCTCCTGTTATTCTTCTCAAAATTTTGTGTTCCACGAGTGTGGAACTACTTGCATTTTCTAAATATTCATGCAATGAAATGCTCCTGTGCCTTTGTATATGCTCCTGACTTCCTGGAATCTCTCCCCTTCCTCTTTCTTCTGGAAAAGCACCCAGTGTCATCCCAAATCAAAGACAGGCATCAATTTCACTATGAAAACATATACAACATTCTTACCATTTTCCTTCTAGGAGTTCCTACTTTGGACGAATGCATATTTCTCCCGGGACATCTACTATATTGAATTTCAATTACTCATCTAAGAAGTCTGTCTTGTCCACTTGATTGAACTCCTCCAGAAAAAGATCTATCCCTGTGCCATTTTGTATCCCAAGAGGCTAGGACAGTGCAAACTCTAAATTTTAAATTCATGTGCCCCTGTGATTTTAGCTTCTAAAGGTCCTTTTAAAGCATCTGAAGAAGTTTTCAATAGGTAGCAAAATCATATTTTCCATCCAGCTAGAAATTACAAAAAGGTAGACATCCTTTGTGTAATAGTACTTGTTAAAACATTTAAACCATTAAAAAAAAACACATATTTTCTTAGATATTCTACTGTACTCTGATTTTAATCATTTAACCTTGCAAACATTTATTCACACCTACTCTGACTCAGGAAAAGTGTTGAGTACTAGGATTTCAGTGTCAAAAACCCTTGATTTTGCAAATAGGAGAATTGCATCCATCATCCATGTGGAATCTAAGCCCCATCTGATATAGAGGTGGAGTGGACATAACCATCCCAGGGTCCACAGGATGGAGGAAAAGAGTATGGATTAGAGTGGACTTACTGATATTCTATTCTGGAACTATTTTGATTAGTAACGGAAGAAAATGTAGCATTAATGTGGAGAAAGTGGCCATGGTAGCTGCTGAAGGTAGGGAGAGGGAAGAAGAGATATGATGTGGGGGCATTTTCAGACTTGGAGTTGTCCTGGGTGGTACTGCAGGGACAGTTGCTGGACATTGTAGGTCCTGCCATGGCCCACTGGGTGGACTGGGTATATAAACTGCAATGTAAACCACTATCCATGTGATGCATCAGTGCTCCAAAATATATTCACCAATGCAAAGATGAAAGAGGTTGTTGATGTGGGAGGAGTGGGGTGAGGGGGGTAGGGGCTATATGGGGACCTCATATTTTTTATATAGCATTCCTAAATAAATAAATGAATAATAAATAAATAAATACTTTTTTTTAATGGGGGGAAAAACACCTTGATTTCTAGGGTCCTGATATCTAATGTAAAAATAGATATGTATATGGACATGCAATACAGTTTGCTAAGTGATTTAATAGAAATATGAACAAATGGCTCTGATATAAAGGAGGAAGTAACTAAATTTTTCTATAGGGAGGTGACTAAAAGCTTCATGAGGCACAAGAAATTTTAGGAGAATCTTGGTGGTTGAATTGTAATTTACCTGAAAGGGAAGAGATCAAGAAAATAACATTGCAAGTAGAGAAATAAAGTTGTTTTTATGGCAGCATACTTGGTTTCCTGCTCAAAGCTACTTCACAACTTCTTACTTACCAAGAGGACCCCAGTTTATTTCATCCTTATCCAGTCAGCATTTTCAATGAGGTAGGGCCCATTTCTAACCACAGTGGCTGAACTATGAATGTTCTAAACCAATCTTCCCTTCACCAAGAGTTTGACAGGAGCCTGAGATGTAATTCTGTCAAGAGGGATGAAAAGAGATGTGTGCTTCAAGACTTCCAGAAAAGTTTCCTACCTCAAAAGACAGAAACATGCCTTTTCACTCTTGTAGACTGCAGTTTGAAACTGTGATTTGAGGACCTGCTTCAGTCAACCTGTGGCCATTAAATAATAAAATGACATGATGAAATGGAAGAGAGGAAAAAAAGAAAGAATCTGGATCTTTGATGACATCATTAGGCCACTGAATCAACCAACCCTAAAGTTACCCTCTTCATACTCTGGGTATTTTGAGGTGAAATAATACATATTGTTTTGTCTAAGCCACTTACATCAAGCTTTCTGAAAATATCCTAGTTGATGCAGTATAAAAATATATGATGGATTTTGGAAACAGTCAAAAATCCACTTGTGACTTAGGGCATATTTTGGGGCAGGAGAAGTTTGAAAGAGTGAAGGATGAGAGGAGAGAAACATAAGTCTGGAAATATAGATTAAGGTCAAATCATGAAAGGCCTTATACACTGTACTAAGGAATTTTCTGTCTCACTGTTCATGGAATCAAATAGACATTTCTGGGACACAAATCTGAGGATGTTTTCCTAAGAAAACTAACAAAATGGGGGAAATGACATGACACAGGGAAAAGAAAAGCTTGTAGGAGAGAGAGGGAAATTTTGAGTTAGGAGAAGTAGAGAGAACTAATTTTTTAAAAAATCTTGAATGAACAGGGGTTCTACCTTAGACAGGTAGCACAATTTTTCTATTTTTCTCTTATGAAAACAGTAAAAACCTTAGTTAAAGGAGTTTGAAAAGAGTCAAAATGGACAAGTGGCAAGAAAATATGAGAGATAAATCAAAGGAGAACCAAGATGTTATCATGGTGGTCATTATATTTAACTACTCTTATAAAGTGTTGTTTCATTATAACTCTCCCAAGACACATGTAACTGTGCTTTATGAATAGGTGGGCCTCTAAATGAACAGTGAATCGTATTTACTTGAGTGCTAACACCTACTCTATTACCACTCTCAGAGAGAAGGTAAGAATGAACATAATTTAATTACCTATGTGTGTTTATCATAAGAAAATTAATAGACAAATCTCCCATGATCCTTTCTATCCATTCAATCACAGATATTGACTAACATTTTAATTGATTTTCCTTTTTAAAAATAGAATCCTTACCATTTTAAGATTTTACCATCTGCTATCTATATAGTGCTTTACATTTTGCAATTTTTCTCAAATATCCTCATTCTATAAACATTCATTTATTCAGTAAATATTTATTGTCTGCTATAGGCATCTTGCTAGACACTGTAAATAAAATACAGTACAAAACAAGACATGATCCCTACTTCAGTTACAATAGTGGTTCCACTACTAAGATTCTACCTAGACTCCTCTAAAGATTTTAAAATTCTCTCATGCCCAAGATCCACTCTAGAAAAGTTAGATAAGTTATGTCAAGTTAATTAAGTAAGGTGATGTTCAGATGGTAAAGTAACTTCCTGTTTGCATATTATAACTAGAGTAAAACTGAAACCTATTCCTCCTAATGATAAATCCAACGTTCTTTCCATTAATTGGATTTGTCAAGAAAGCACTTCTTGAGGCTATTTCTTCAGGCTATTTGACTTGGAATTAAAATAATTTTCAATAGGTGGAGGTCATAAATATGGACTTTAGGACCAAAAAGGTATTTAACAGCAATGCTATCACAGGGATTTAATGTAGATGCTATCTTAATAAATGTTGTTATTTCTGTTGAAACAATGACCTCCTTATTTAAATGATAGCATAAATATTAATTAATGATTTATATAAATGTACTATATTATTGTAAGAAGATTGAAAAACTGGTATTTGTGGGAATGAGCTAGTAAGATCAATCTAGAGTCAAAAATAAAAACTTGCATTAATTATAAAGTAAAAATAGAGTTAATTTTTACTAATATCTAGGTATTCTCAATCACCATTTATTCTAACTCTAATTTTTGTTCCTGAAACATGAGTTAAACTAACTCTTTTTGATACTAAGTTCCTTACTATAATTGACATGTGCAAATTTCCTAGCATTGATCTTGCGATCTTTGCAGATACTCCTTTGTGTTCCTGCTTGGTTTCACAGCAGAAAAAAAATAAAAAATTACTCAGATAATAGAATTGATCTCCCTCAACCTCAGTGACTGTCTTTTATTTAGTAAACCTTTCTCTGCTACAAACCTGCTGCTTATTCTTTCCCTGCCATCTATCTAATATCCATATATTGGAAAATGATTCCATTTTTTCCCTACAGTTCCTGGTAGTTTTAAAAGTTTAACTACAGATACAGGCTGCTGGGTTTTGGAGAGGATCATCATCTATTTCCTAGTTTAATAGTCACATTTAAAACATCTTATCATTGAAACATTTTTAAACAATGAATGAATGACAGGTTTTTAAAGCACAATCATAAAGACAATTATGCAAAAGAAAATTTATTCTGATGCATAGATTTTCCCCAGTTCAACTTACAATAGTGGAAACCATCATATTTGTCTAGTAACTGTGTCTTTTCATTTCAAAGTGCTCTGTTTTTTTTTTGTGATTGGCCTCTGTTCACCTCTGTGGTCAAGCTCTCTAGAGTTCATTCATCTCTACTTTTCTTCTCCTTCTAGGCAAATGAGAAGAATTTAGTTCTATGTCTTCCTGCAATTAGATAAGACCATGTGACTAGCTCTGGCCAATGAGTTGTGACATGTGTCTCTTCTGGACCAAAGCATTGAACTGCTGGTGCAAGACCTTCCAGCACTGTTTTTTCTTCTTGTTGTGGTACTGAAAAACTTGGATAGTAGTCTGTTCCTCATGGTGTCGCTACATGATAGATGGTAGAACCTTATCAACCTGGGTTTCTGCATGGCTGTATTGAATAGAAGTCCCTATTCATTTGCGTGGGAAATTATGAATAAGGAATAGAAATTGTGAATTACTTACTATAACATGAGCCTAACTAAGGTGACCTTGTTGTCTGGAGAATGTTATTCTGGGCTCAAGACTTCATTCTTTTTTCCTCAGTAAACAGGGTATTCCATTAGCCTGCAAAAAATATATCTGAAAAGTCCAAGAAGTCAACTATAGGGTCCAATTTTTATTTTTTTATTATTATTTTTTAAAGATTCATTTTTTATTTATTTCTCTTCCCTCTTTCTCCTCCTCTCCCATTGTAAGCTCTCTGTGTTCATTCACTGTGTGTTCTTCTGTGTCCACTCACATTCTTGTCAGTGGCACTGGGAATCTGTGTCTCTTTTTGTTGCATCATCTTGCTATGTTAGCTCTCCATGTGTGCGGTGCCACTCCTGGACAGGCTGCGCTTTTTTCCCATGGAACAGCTCTCCATGCGGGGCGCACTCCTTGTGTGTGGGGCTCCCCTACAAGAGGGACACCCCTGAGTGGCACTACCTTCCTTGCATGCACTGCGCATGGGCCAGCTCACCACACGGGTCAGGAGGCCCTGGGTTTGAACACTGGACCTCCCATATGGTAGGCGGATGCTTGATCAGTTGAGCCAAATCTGCTTCCCCATATAGGGTCCAATCTTTAGATACAACAGTCCACTGGTGCTTTTTAATTTCCTCCTAAAATAGTATAAATCAGTATCATTAATGAGTTCCAGGAATGTGTACAATTATCTTCAAGGCAACCATGATGACAAATTATTTTCCCATTTTTTTCAGTCCCAAACATGTACCTCTTTTGTTGTTTATAAAGACTTGTGTTACTTATTTTGAACAAATCCATTACTGATGGACTCTCTGGAGTAATACCATAGATACAAACATGAAATGTTGGAAGAGTAACTCAGAATCATAGATTAACCAGCCATGATTATAGGCTTCATGGTTATTAGTAGTGTTTGTCCTTCTGAAGAAGGAAAATTGGATTTACTTTTGCTGGACCATCCTTTTACAATTGCCATTCAACATAATGAAAATATTATCCCTTTGTGTTCAAAGATCACAAGGAATATCAATCTGCCTCCTCAAAAACTGATGGAATATCCATTGCAGATGGAACATAAATCAAATAATGTCTCATTCCTAGCATCATTGAGTAATTGAAAAATTAATTCTATTACACTTAAATATTTTAACTTTAAAATGAATGTTTCATTTTTTGTCAGAAAGAAATGAAATTGTTTTTCCATTTCTAGGACTATGCTATGCCAAACAAACTGTTACTTGTTTTATAATTAACCTTCTGACTGTGGTAAAAAATTCATCATTTCTGATTATGTCCATTAGACAAATAGTTTTTGTTAAGGAAACACAGTGATATTTTAAGCAAATCTTAATAATAAATTAAAATTGACACAAACATTTCTCAATGTGTTTTACCAAGAACAACACACTCAAAAATAATCAGGTAATGGGGCGGCAGACTTGGCCCAGTGATTAGGGCATCCGTCTACCACACGGGAGGTCTGCAGTTCAAACCCCGGACCTCCTTGACCCATGTGGAGCTGGCCCATGCACAGTGCTGATGCGCGCAAGGAGTGCCCTGCCATGCAGGGGTGTCCCCCGCGTAGGGGAGCCCCACGTGCAAGGAATGCACCCCATAAGGAGAGCCGCCTAGCGTGAAACAGAGCACAGCCTGCCCAGGAATGGCACCCCACACACAGAGAGCTGACACAATAAGATGACGCAACAAAAAGAGACACGGATTCCTGTGCCCCTGACAACAACAGAAGCAGACAAAGAAGACACAGCAAATAGACACAGAGAACAGACAACCAGGGCGGGGAAAGGGGAGAGAAATAAATAAATAAATAAATCTTTAAAAAATAATAATAATCAGATAAAAGTAGGGACAGTGTATTAATCAGTTTTCATTTGCTTATGCTATGATAAAACAGGATGACTCAGAATGACTTTCAACAACAAATACTTGCATCTTGCTCATGTTCATGTCTACTACTCGTCAGTTTTGACTTTGTTCCATTCTATACTTAGTTTAGGACGTGGGCTATGGGAATGATCCCTATTGAAAAAACACAAGAGGGACAAGAGCAGTGGGAAAATCATGTGACGACTTTCAAATCTTCTGCTCTAAAGTGGCAAACATCACTTCTATTCATATTCATTGACCAAAGCAAGATACATGTTAATATAGTAGGGAAATAGGATCTGCATAGAAGAGCCAGTAAATAATTGGAAACAATAATAAAATCTACCCAAAATATATTTTTTCATTTCATCATTCCTCAGTTGTTAAGGTCTGAGCTAGAATGACACACGCTATGTGGCAGTTTGGTGTTATTTATGAATTCCAAAAAGAGAGATTATGTTTGTAAACTGGTCTGTTTCTCTGGATGTGATAATCCTTGATTTTATTATATTCAGCTGAGATATCCAATTAAATTCTCTTAAGATTAGAGCTTTCATTCAACCAAGTCATTAGAGTACAGCTCTGCACTGAGTCTCAGCCCCCTTGGTGGGCTGATAAAACAGACTCTCACACGGAAGTAGACACACAGAGAGAAGAAACAGTGGAAGTGAGACAGCTCCATAGACATGGCAGAGACCCCAGGAAAAGAAATGAGCCTGATAGTCTACAGCCAACCTTGTAAAGAGAACAGAGCAGCTGAGCCTAGAAGGAAACAAGCCACTGGGAGCGAGATGAACCTTATGCCAACATACAGCTGAAATCAGAAGGTCCCTGGAGCCTGAAGAGGAAAAAGGAAGGCTGAACCCTTGCATACATAGCCCACCATCTTGCTTCAACACATGCAAATGACTTTGGGTGAGCAAGTACCTCTTATGGTACTTGATTTGGACTCTTTAGGGCCTTGTGATTTAAGCTAAGCTTTTACCCCAAATAAAAATCCTTTATGTAAGCCAACATACTTCTGGTACTTTGCATCAGCACCCCTTTTGCCTAATATACCTTATATGAAGGTTACTTGAACCTAGCCAAACCCAAAATATCTCTGTCAACCCTAAGTACTCTGTTGATATGTCAAGCTAATTTCCATTCAGAGGCACACACTTTATAAATGGTGAAATTCTGCTACAAATTTCTCTTTTATCTCCTACCTTAGAGAGCTGTGCACATAGAAGTTGGAAGCCTCAAGAAAAGGCTTTTTGCCTTTCTCTTTTAAAGTTATTTATTAAACCAGGCATTAGCAGTGCTTCTTATTCCTTTACAAGTCAAAGCAATCTCCTGGCTCCAGAACCCCAACTTTCAAAATTATACAGTCTAAAAGTTGAATTCAAATTCTTGGACTAAGATTTTAGAGTCCCCTACAACATCCTAATATTTAAGATGAGGAAATATGTGCTTGTAGGAATTCATCTCATTAGATAAGAATTGGATACAGTTTACCTATAAACCTCAATATCTTTAAATATGGCCCAACTATAGTTAAAAATACACTTGCCAGAAGGTATATTGAGCGTCCAAATCATTGTCTCTGCTTTCCATGTTCTCTTCACTAAACCCAAAATTTTAACTCTGTTACACTCTGTTCTATATTGTTCTAGAAATAGGGCAATTTTATGACACATTCTGCCTTAACCAGCTTGTATAAAATCCAACTCTTTCTTGGTTATCCTGAAGCAGTAGTAATGATGGTAATAGAAGTGGTGGTAGTAGAAGTTTTAGTAATAGTAGGAGTAGCAACAAACCCATTTCATGTTACAGTAGACATAGGGGGTACTATAGGGCACAGATGAGAAACTGAAGCACAGCAAGGGTTAGTTTCTTGCCCAAAGTGTCACAGCTAGAAAGTGGCAGCACTATAATTTGCATCTGGGAAATATTACTTCAGATCCTAGCCCTTGACCACTATGCTTTACCTCTCCTCTCTTTCCAGTAAGTCTGATAAGCAAAGTTCCTCCAGGCCAGCCTTGTCTCTCTGCTCACTTTGTGACAAGATCTTTGCAAATCTTCTAAGAAAAACTTGCATTATTTGGAACAAATATGTACAACCAATCTTTTTCTCCTTATCTTCATTTTGTGATATTATAGAAATCAAATTCAATGAGAGGGCAGAGCGATGTACAAAAGTTTGGTTTCAAATGTATTATTATTTTTTAAATATGTTGTTTCTTTTAATATAATTTACTATATGATGCACTTTTGTGTGTACACATATAGCTAATTTTATTTTAAAGCAAATAGAGTCTGTTTTTAAATTGTCATTTATGACCATCCATTTATTAAGGTGCATATAAATGCACTCTCTTTCAAAGCACCTAGACTTATTACTGTGATGGATTTCAAATGTATTTAGTTCCCTTTATAAATACTACTTCCACTCCTTTCTCCTTACTCCTAAAGTATATTTATAGCCATGATTACCATTCATTAGTCTTTACTAGATTACATTCAAACCAGGACAAAGAAAAATATTTAGTAGGGACCTTTTTCAGGCAATATTGATAACGAGTTGTGTAAATTCTCATGAACTTCGTTTGTGGGGATGTTAGTTGAAAAGTCAACATTTTAAGGAATATTATCCAGATTAAAATCCAAGTAATATCCTGATTAAGCCAATTAATTTCTTACTCTGCTTCATCTGTAAGCCTACCTCACAAGTGTTGGGAGATTTAATGTGAGACGCTTCCACAACACTTAGTAAATGCGTGCTCTGCCTATTACTCCTCAAAGTATTTGGAGGACAGAAACTACGTCTTATTCATCTTAGAACTCTAGTACCTGGAATAACTCATGTGCTCAAAAAAATCTGTTAAATCAGTGAGGAAATAAGTAATGAAGAAAGGAACAAATGAACAGTATTGAGGTTTCAGAAACTTTAATGTCTAAAAAAAGTCCCTTACTTTAGACTCATTAAAATTACATGCTGCAAGAAATATACTGAAGTAATTTAGTCTATCTTCTGCAAGAAAATAAACTTTTATATAGCATTGCCTGAATACACAGTAATGTCAGAGATTATCTGAATTATATCTCAACCAGCAGGAAACCCCCTCTTGAACTCCCATTCGCAAATTCAGTGATACCTCAGACTTTAGACAATTCTTCAGTAATTAACTATATGACTCTAGATGAGCAAATCAGTGGCAAGTCAGTTTTGCTAGTTCTTCTCTGACCTTGTACTCTTGAACTACAAGAACTCCACTTTTTTGTGGCCAAACTCCTGGAATCTTGAGTTCAATTTATCCCTTATTTATTTACTTGCCAGAATTCCTGCCTTAAGAACTCTTGCTCAGCCGACAATTCCCTTTGGTTTGTCTGGTCTCCAGGCCTAACCAAATCTATTCTGGCCTCTAGAGCCATAAACTAACCTCATACCACCTCTATGTACACACCCAAGAAATATACACACATGCACACACACATACAGTTTACATAAAAATAATTAGTACATAAAACTTCCCTAAGACTGAGGCCTACCCCATTTTCTCCCTAACTCTTCCATCCAAGAGGCAGAACACATTTAATATGTTCCCTTTGTAGTTCCCTTTAAGTCAAGCTATGGGGATTTTTTGTTTGTTTGTTTCACCTTACATGTTATTTTGAAATAAGGTGTATTTGATAATAATCTGCCTCTAGAGTTTTTCTCAAGCCATTATCATGGCAAATGCATGTTTTTAATTTAATTTTTAGTCTAGAAAGTACTATTATTCTCTTTCTCCTCCAGTGTTTAATGTGCAGCATATAAGGATACTAAAAATAAGGGAGTAAGAATCTGAGAGTAAGAGGAGAGGAAATTATTAGTGATACTCCAATTATGTAACAAAAGAGTTTGTGAACTTTGAAATTTAACATTTGGTCTCAAGCTTGTTTTATTTTTAAAAATATTTGACTTTCTGATATGACAGAAAAATAGTGTCACAATTTAATGTTACCTCATTAATCATTTACATGTCCCTCATTGACATCATATAGTTTTATTTTCTAAAAATAATAAAAAATAACCAATTTAACAACAAATTTTTCCTAAATCTAGCTGTTGTCATTTTTATGAGGAAAATTACCTGCAGCTATAACTTCAGTTTGTTTTCTATGACATTTATCTGCAATCATGTCAGTGCTTCCTAAATTAATCAGGACATGTTATATGTATTTCATGAATATTAGTACATATTAGTTATCATGCTGCATACTGCTGTAACAAATAGACTCCAAGTCTTAATGCCTTAATAAAGTAGATGCTCTTTCTTTCTCATGAACCATTCACTGGGGTGTTCCTGGTCTGTAACCAGCCTTGCCTTTAGTAATTCAGGTACCAGGCTTCTATCATCTGGTGGTTCTACTGTTTGTTATGGGCAATGAGTCTTCTAAATTCAGCTAGTGGTGGATAAAAGAACACTCCTTCATATATGTCATTCCTATTCACATTCTATTGAGAAAAGTAGTCACAACACCCCACCAAAATGGAAGAGGATTGAAGTAATAGTCCTGGCTCAGCAGCTCCTCCCCAACATTCACTTTACTCCTTAGTGTGAATCTTTATGGGACAGCTAGCTGTCTTTATCATAGCTAGCACTTACACCAAAGTTCTCAAACTCACATACAAAAAGGTCATAAATGAAAGAAGCAAGATAGATAAAATAGGATGTACTGGAAACTGTAGGGAACCTGAAAGTATATTCTCTGCTTAAAAGAGGGCAGATGATTATGTTGCAGAAAAGCAGGCACATTATTGCCTGAGAATTGCATGAGAAACAAAAAAATATATATATGAATTTAAAAATTTTTAAATCTCATAAGTTTTAAAAACAAGTTAACTAGGGAAGCAGATATAGCTCAAGCGATTGAGCTCCTATCTACCACATGAAATGTCCTGGGTTTGGTTCCTGGTGCCTGCTGGAGAAGATGAACAAGACAACAATCTGGCACATCAGGCAGGTGCAGTGTGCTGATGCAACAAGATGATGCAACAAGGAGACACAAAGAGGAAAGACAATGAGAGACACAACAAAGCAGGGAGCTGAGGTGGCTCAAGCAATTGAGTGCCTTAATCCCACATGGGAGATCCTAGGTTCAGTTCCTGGTGCCTCCTAAAGAGAAAATGAGCAGACACAGAGAGTACACAGAGAACGACACACTGAGCAGATAGCACAAATGACAGGGAGAAGGGAGAAATAAATAAATAAAATAAATCTTTCAAAAACAAAAATAAAATAGAAAAAGAAATCTGATTTTTTTTAAAAAGTAAGCAAGTTAATAATAATAATAATAACAATAATGTGGAAGCCACATGAAATATGTCTATAAACCAGTTAGGGCTCAAAGACCATGTATTTGAAAACTCTGGTGTTCATGACACCTTCCCTCTGCTAAATTCACCTTTCATAAAGAGAGGAAGGATAGTATCTTCTCAGGACAGATACTTTGCAAACTTTTTGATTGTGCATTAAAAAAATGTGGAGAAACACTCTTAGTGCACGTGCATGCGTGCATCTGCACACATACATTATACATTCCATATGCATCCCGCATGTGCCTTGTGTGTATTATAGGCACAAGATGCAACTAGGATGAGGCCCATCATTAATAATATGGATATAAGTCTACACTTCAAATGAATCTTTTCATAATTTAATTTTTTAAATGAGCTTTATTCCAGATATGATTAGATTCCTGTTCTACCACTTATTGTAGCCAATGATGAGGATGCTGAATTAATAGAGGCATCACAGGAAACTTTTTCATTTTTAAATAAATGATTTAATTAAATAAATTTCATTTTAAATAAATGAAAAAATTCATTTTTAAATTTTATTAGCATATTAAATATTCATAAAGCCTTATGTCTTCCTAATTTTTAGATTTAAAAACTAGAAATATGAGTTCTTAAATTTTCTCTCAACACCCTGATTGGTTTGTATCACCTCAATTTTGTACATGCTCTACTTTGGACACATTTGCCCAAGATTGCACAATCTCTTTGGCTAGGTAATATCTTGAATATAATAGTTCACATTTGTATATAGTTTTGTTGAAGCCCATGTGGTACCTATTAAGTATTATCTCACTTCAAAAGACTACATTTTAAAGTTTGGTTTATGGTTTTTCACTAACTATTAATTTAACTAAAAGATAGGTATATCCTATTAGTGCTTGAAGACTAGGGAAATTTTTATTAGTTAATCATGTGATCAAGAGTATTTTCTTGGTAATTACAGTAGCAAAACCTGAGTTTCTATAAAATGAGATTTAGAATGCTTTAATTTGTGCTGAGTTGAAAGAAAGGAAACAAACGTTGGAGCGATTTTGGTTTGAAATGTGTAAAAAGATGCAGAGAATAATTCTTCTCTTGGTTTCAGGACAGTTATGATTATGACTCCTCATACATAAAAATGAGCGTATGCCCTGAAGTATGTCGTTACACTAAATAACTACTTATATTTAAAATTCACAATTTGTTGGCAATCTAATTAAGTGAAAATAAAACTTTTATTCTGTATTATAGATAAAAGAGTTAGAAATTTCACAATATTCTTGTCCTTATGAGAAGGTGAATATAAAACTGCTTAAACACTGCTTACACTTTCCCTTCTGCAATCTACTTCTTAAGTAATGGGTGATTTTTTGATATCAGAAATCACTTGATATTTTCCTGCATGGTTCCTGGTTGTAATCAGAATTTTTGACTTATTTTTTTGTGGGGCTTAATTTCACTTATGCTCTAGGAAGACAAAATCATCAAGAGGGAAGATATTACAGGGATTCTTATTTTTCACTTCACATATTTAGGTATTATTTGAATACTATTACATTTGTGATGAAGGAAATATATAATAAATATATATACATATATAATAACAATAAGCAAAAACTAATATTTATTTGTTTATTGAGTACTTCTTATATACCAGTCACTTCTCTAAACCCTATGCATTTATTCTTGTGCTTAGCCCTGTATGCTCCTGAGCAATTTCCTTAGCTATTCTGTGCCTAAAATATCTCACATGTTCAAAGGAATGTCAACTATATCTGTTCTAGGATGTGGTTGCAAAGATTAATATATCAAATGTAATATATCAGAAAGGTCATGAAGGAAGCTGTTTCCCCAGGATTTTCCTGGCTCACTCTTTCAAATTCAATTATCCAAATGAAAATCATCACATTGATTCCACTATTTAATTAGAGCACTATATGGAAATTAAAAGCATGTTATTATATGAGTATTTTTAAATAATTTTTCTTTTTGTATTTTTAAGGGAGCTTTAGATTACATAAATGTTACATCAAAAATAAAAGGGATTTCCATATACCCTGCCCTCTCCCCCTCCCACACTTTCCCCATTAACATCTTTCATTAGTGTGTTACATTTGTTACAGTTGATGAACACATATTGAAAGCATTGCTACTAAACATGGTCTATAGTTTACATTATGTTTTACACTTTGCACCACACATTTTTATAGGTTTTGACAAAATGGACACTGCCCAACCCAAGAAGCAGAGGGTATCTTCAACTATAAGCAAGAGAGTTTCTTACATGAGTATTTTTTTAAGATTTATTTTTTATTTATCTCTCCTCTTCCCCCCGCCCTCCCCCTTCCATTGTTTGCTCTGTGTCCATTTGCTGTGTGTTCTTCTGTGTCAGCTTGCATTCTTGTCAGTGGCACCGGGAATCTATTTCTCTTTTTGTTGCATCATCTTACTGCATCAGTTCTCCGTATATGTGGCACCACTCCTGGGCAGGCTGTGCTTTTTACCAGTGGGGCGGCTTTCCTTGCAGGACACACTCCTTGCATTAAGGCTCCCCTACGCAGGGGACACCCCTGCATGACATGGCACTCCTTGCATGCATCAGCACTGCGTGTGGGCCAGCTCACCACACAGGTCAGGAGGCCCTGGGTTTGAACCATGGACCTCTCATATGATAGGCAGACACTCTATCAGTTGAGCCAAGTCTGCTTCCCTATGAGTATTTTTTTAAAGTCCATATTTTTATTTACTAAAATTAAGATTTTTGTGAAAAAAAAATTGATTGCCAAGACAACAATAGTACTATTTAAATGTATGGGAGGGATCCGAAGAGAAAAATAGGAAAAAAGCCCAATAAAAGGACATCATATTGCATTTCTAAAAAATTCTTTGGAGAATCTGAAATGTTAAAAATCAGTGATATTGTTGTGCTTATTCTGTGCCCTTCAGAAAGTTTCCTTCTTGTGGTTTTGGCTCTGACTCTTAGAGATGGACAAAGAAAGGGTAATATTTATAATCTCTGGATTCGATTGTTCACTTGCTATAACTGAGAAAATTTAGCATCTAGTACTTATGTATGGCTTTTTGCTTAAAGAAACAATCTCTTGATTTTTAGCTTTTTTTTTCCCCCTTTCTATTGTTGCCTTTTGCTTTGGACAAGGAAATGGGAGAGTTCACATGTCATAATATTATTCTGAGTTACTAACATCAAAAACTGACTCTGGCTGATGTAAGCACCAAGAGAATGTTCTGGAAAGCTATGGAACCAATAGAATTAAAAGGAGACTGGCAAACTAGTCTTAGGTAGGGGTCAAGGATCAAAAGATCCCTGGGGGCTAGAGAGGCAAAGGTAATCTACCAGAAGCAGTCCGATCTGAATTCTACTGTGAGCAATGAGCCCCCAACCATTCCCGGCATCATTCTCCCAAGACTCAAAGAAGCATTCACTTTTCTAAGCCTTTGTACAAGTCCAATGTGACCCACTCCTCTGTCCATTCAAGGGCAAGGAATGGAAGGAACGTCATGTCCCTTGAAGATTACATACAATTAAAAATTCTCCCAAAGCAAAATTAGGATGCTATTCAGAAATGGGATTGAATATTTTTCCATCAAAAAGGTTACAAGTGTCCAGTGTACATACTTAAGTAGGGAGAGAAGTTGGTTAAGCCTTAACCAGAACTGATCAAAAGTTACATATTATAGTGGAATGAGCATTCATTGGTTTGAGAAAATGGGTAGAGGTCAAATCATAACCTATCCATATTATAGATAACAAAGAGGAATTTGACATCTCTAAGCCTTCTTCTTCATCTATAATTATTATCATTACAGCTGTTCTGAGAATTAGCAGTACCCAACTGGCACACAATAGAGACTCGGAAAATGATAGCAATGTGCAAAGATGCCAGGATCCCCTCTGCCATATCATCCAATATGCAGTGCCAAGTTCCAACCCTGTCACTAGTTCCTCTAAAGTAATATCCAGTGATGGTCTGTACTCATGAG
Organism: Dasypus novemcinctus; assembly: GCF_030445035.2. Taxonomy (NCBI): domain Eukaryota; kingdom Metazoa; phylum Chordata; class Mammalia; order Cingulata; family Dasypodidae; genus Dasypus; species Dasypus novemcinctus. The sequence continues at coordinate 91,958,199 of NC_080676.1, forward strand.
CCAGTAAAACCTGGAACACTTCCACAACTTATTATAAAATACTACAAACTAGCCTTTTTTAGGTCAATATTCTTCTCTCTACCAATTCTGAGAAATCCATTGTTCATCAGTTAAATTCTTAGCAGAATCCATTATGATCATCCCAGAATTTCTATTTTCTCTCTGAATTAGTTGTCTGACCAACAATTGTCTTGGGAAAAGTAAGAATTTGCTATGTCATTAACTCTTACCACTTTCATTGTAAACCTTCTCTTATTTATTGCATTTCACATCTCGATTAATGCATTATTATATTATTTTGAGGAGAAGAGATTTTTAAAAACTAAGAACCCAGTTGTTGGAAAAGTGGCCTAAAAACTGAATTCTTCAGGGTAACAACAGTGCAGACATTGGTGACTTGAGTACTGATGGAAAAGTAAATGCGTATAACCTAACCATGGGTTTCAAAGAAAAGATTGATTTGATGAGCTTGCCCATCCTTAGGTTAGTTAACTTTCTAGTTTGTAAGTGCATCCACATGACTTTTCTTTAAGAGCCACTGACTGTCTGACCCCTTTGACTGAACAGATGAACCTCCCCAAGCACTGGGACCCCCAGCTCTGCTGCAGGCTTGTCTGGCCCCAGAAGCAGTGGCTAGTGCTTAATGAAACAATCTGTTCTTGGTGTAGTTATTACGTAAACCAGCAAATAAGCTTATACTATAATATTAAAATGGATGTATTGAGAAACTGTAGGGGTTTTTAAAAAATCCACTTATTACATGATTGTCTCAATTATATGCAATTAGCAAAGAAATATACTCACATAAAACTCAGGCAATCACTTTAATGGAAAGTGATAATTAAAGTTTACAAGGAAGTCAACATAATCTTTTGTAATCCTATGATCCCTTAAATAGGTGTCAATTATCTGCAGTTTGCATAAACATAAGATAGGTTAATGCAAGTATTTTTTTTTATTTATAAAACTAAAGGTAACATTTGTTTTACAACCACTTAGCAGATTAAATCAAGCAGCAAATCTTTTCCTTTCATTTGGAGAGTTGTTTTGTGTGCTAATATGCTAATTTGTGTTACAAATAAATATTGCTTAATTTAGAAAGTAAGCAACACACTGAACTGATTAGTTTACAGTGTAGCCATATTATCTTATTTGCTTGTGAAAAGATTGGCTAAATATAAACTATAAACGACATTCTGCTCTGTGTGATGTTACACATTACCCAGTTATTTTGCATTTTAAAAGGATTCATTTTAGACAGATGATAATGCTAGTTTTATTTTTTGTTTAATAATAATAGGTTGATCAGTAAAAGATAAAAATACCCAATTAGTTAGAAAAACTTACATACACATTGCTGAAATGTTATACTACTGGTTTCTACTTTCTCTATTTTTTTAAAACTTTTATAACTACCTGATTTCCCATTAAGCTGTACATTCCAAGAACATAAAGACTATGCCTCTTATCTGTTATTTATAATATTCCAGGAAATTTGCACAGAGCCTAAGACTCAGTAGATGCTCATTTATTTAGTGTTGAAAATTATCTAGTGTAATCCATGGCTTTCTTGTATCATCCCCTATGCCCTCACAATCGTTAATCACTCGTTCAAATCTTTTATTCCCAGTTTTTTGGGTCCCTATGGTTGATATAATCCCTATTATAAAACAAAGTCTCTTATTTCCAGTGCAACAGACACTCTAATTGTTTTGGGAAAATGTACTTTAGAAACAATAAAAAATGATAAGTGGACAATTTATGGTACACAGGAGGAAGAAATCAGTGTTGTCCAACTCAGCGAAGACCTCAAAGAGTTGACAGTGTTGCTGAGATGGGAAGGACAACTTGGCTTTACCTAGATGTTTCATTTGGTGATGATCATGAACACACTACAAGCAATCATCCATAGGAGAAAGTAAATCCTGTGTGTGTCTCTGTGAGTGTCTGTATTTGTGGGTATATCAGCGTAAAAGACTGTGACTCCTTCTCTATGTGTTTCTAGTGTGGTGAGTCAAGTGAGAGGCACTAAAGAAAGGAATCTCTAGTAAAGGTAGGGTAGCACTCATCTCTCGATTATGACCACCCTCTTACCTACTTAAACAGTGGACTGCTGCTTTTAATTTCCTTCTTCCAGGCCTCATATTAATTGAAGGCTTCCTGATTGTCAAAGATAATGGACAGATTGCTCACCAGGCAAGATAAACCCTGACCATCACTCTCTGACCACCACCTACTGAATCTGGCCAAACTCCATTGGTAGGCCCAGAAAAGTAGTGATATCCTGGTCCTTTCACACTAACTGACAGGTGGCTAGACTATATCCAGCCCTGGAGGCCCTGGAAGTAGGCCCAGAAAAGTGTAAAAGAGATCAGAGGGAGTAGGTTGACTTTTCCTCTATTTTTTGAGCTTAAGCCAATGTTCATGGCACAAACTCTTAAATCATCAGTGATCAAGCCCAGAACAACTCTGAGTAAACCAGAACAAAAACTGAACAATTATTCATAAGAATCAAATACACTATTCCAAATTGTTAACATTTCTTTGGGATGATAATCAATTACCTGGTGTCCTTGTGGTTTCCTACCAATTGGAAATATAAACCCAAGAATCCTGGTGCATAGCTGGTACCAAAGGCTGAAACAGAGCTAGCTATAGCTTCGTCTATGAATTGAATACACAGAGCTGCAGAGTTGACATCTTAATTCACATAGGCTTTCTTAGGTGAGGATGTTATTTGAGAAAGAAAGGACCTATTGCAACAGAGCTTTGCTTGCACTCATTTGGTCCTGGTCACAGGCAGATCCAAGAGATGGAGGGTAACCGAGAAAAGAGTGGCTTAAATGTTAATGTGGTGGTTTCTCCCTGTGATAAAAGTTCTGCTGTCTGTCAGACTTTCTTTATCTTCACCTAAGAGACTAGTCATGCTGTTTTTGTCTCCCCTCTATGGCACTGATTTTCAACTCAGGGTACTCTGGCTTCCTGGCAGACATCTGGCAATGTCTGGAGATACTTTTGTTTGCCAACTGTAGGTAGGGGGTGCTCCTGACATCCAGAGGTACAGGCCAATGATGCTGCTTAATATCCTACAATGTGCAACAAATAATTACCCAGCTGAAATGTCAGTAGGGCTGAGACTGAGAAACTCAGTTCTTTGGAAATGAGAGGAAAGGGATATAGGCACTTCCCCTACATGGACTTATCATAACATAATATTGATAAAATTTATTCTGTACTGTAACATTGCCATAGCCACAAAAAACAGAAATTTAGAACTACTCTTAAGGTAGTTATCTTGCTAGAATATTTGAGTTTTAGAGAGTATAAAATAAATAGTGTGGAGATTACCACAGTAGCAATAAGGAGGATGCTATAAAGCCAAGGCTTAGACCCTGAAAGGTTTCTACATTTTTCCAGTTTCCTCTTCATCCAAAATAAGAATCCTCAACTGAAAATATTGACAGTAGTGATTCCTGTCAAAAAATGTATGAGGATAATGTGAAGCAACCAAACCATAGAATTGGATGGAAGTACAAAAGGATACAATCACTTTAGAAAGAATCTAACAGTTTCTTACAAAAATAAATACATACCTATTCTATGACACATTAATTCCATTCCGAGGTATTTACTTGAGAAGTGAAGTCATATGTACACAGAAAGACCTGTATAAGAATATTCATAGGAGCTTTTTTATAATAGCCAAAAATTAGAATACATCAACAAGAGAATGGATAAATAAACTATGGTGTATACACACAATAAAATACATGTGAGCAATAAAAAGGAAATTAATGACATGAATGAATCCAAAAGCATAATGCTGAATGTAAGTACTTTAAGCAAAAGAACATGGGTTATCAAATAGGTAGCTGCATACCAAAGTTCGTAGCAGAATTATTCACAATAGCCAAAAGCTAGAAAAACCCCAGGTGTCCATGAATTGATGAGTGGATAAACAAATTGTGGAGTACACACACAATGGAATATTATGCAGTAGTAAGAAGAAATGAACTTGTGAAACATGACAATATGTATGAAATGGAGGACATTATGTTGAGTGAAGCAAGCCAGACACAAAAGGACAAATACTGTATGAATGCCCCATTATGAACTAAATATGTTATGTGAAATAGAAATATATTACATGAAATATGAATACTGGTAAAATTGCATATATAAAACCATTTTTCTTTGAAGCTGAACAAATGTATATTAATACTACAAAATGTTAATATCGGACAAAAAAACAACAACCACACTATACTACATGAAGGAGAGCAGAGAGAGTACTACATATTCTATGATTCCATTTATATAAAATATAAATCAACTTATAAAGATGAAATTAGATTAGTGGTCATGTAGGACTGAGGAAGGAATGCTGCAGGGTGTGCAGTCTTCCTTTTTGAAGTAATGTAATTGTTCTAAAATTTTTGAGATGATGAATATACAACATTGTTATCATACTCAAAGATACTGATTATATGCTTTGTATAGATCATATGGTATGTGGATATATCTCAGTAAAACTCCTTAATAAACAAATAAGTAATTGTTCAAGAATAATCAGAAATAGCAGCTATATACAGCAGAGACAAGTGAGAGATTAAGAGGTGAGGAATTTTCTTGTTTTTCTGTTTCTTGTTTATTATTATTGAAATAATGAAAATGCTTTAATAATGATTGAAAGATGAACACACAACTATGTGATTATACAAAATGCTATTGATTGTGCACTTTGGATAGATTGTATTCTTTATTAATATGTATCAGTAAAATTGATTTGTTTTTAAAAAAAGACTTTCATGATTCCATTCTATGAAGTTCTAGGACAGTCTAAACTAATCTGTAGTAAAAAAAAAAATCTCTAGGGAAAGAAAAAGGAAAATTATTCACTGAGAAGGGGTACAGGGGACTTTCTTGAGTAAAGGTAATATTCTACGTGTTGAGAGTTTGTGTTACACAGATGCATGGCTTTTTCAAAACTCAAATGGTATAGTTAATATTTATGCATTTTGCTATGCATTTACCTTGAAAAACAGAACCGGAAACAGTTATTGAACTCTATTTAATAATATGCATCATGCTGAAGCATTTAGGGGTAAAGTCTGATATCTGCAACTTATTTTGAAATGAGCCAAAAAGAGATGTATGGATAGAGGGATGGACTGATAGATACGTGGTAAAGCAAGTAGAGCAAGTGCTAATTACTTTTCTAGGTGGTGAGTAAACAGACATTCACTTACAATTCTTTTAAAATTTCTGTATGTTTTAAATTTTCAAGATAAAATGATGGTAAAGTATGAGACACAAGCACTGTAGACAAGGAAGCCTACTCCACTAAGTCCAAGCTGCCAGACCTCTGAAAGCTGCAGAAATGACAGAGTAACAGCTGTGCTGGCTGGTCCTGGGTGCTCTGCCCTAGCACAAAAGGGATTGACTTGCTTGCTATGGTTCTCTCTGAGCCCTTGAGGATTCTGCCTCAGAGATTATGGATGTATCTCTCATAACCACATCATATCCAGCAGTTATACCATGTGAAGAATGAGAATGTATACCATATAATGAGATAATGATACAGGGTTATATTGTTTGAATTTTTTGTTTTTCTTTTACAGGAGGTACAGGTGATAGACCCGGGACCTCATACATGTGAAGCAGGTGCTCAACGACTGAGCTACACCTGCTCCAAGGATATGGTTTTGATCCAAAGTACAAAAAATAGAAATTATTTACTTGTCAGAACTTCTCTATACCAAAATCTTTACCACACCATTGATTCTTTTTTAATAAAATTTTGTTGAACTATATCATACATGCATGCACATATAGTAAGTATACAGTGAAAATTGTGACCTTAAAAAACAAACACACATATCATCATACAAGGCTTACCATATATCACTCCACCACCAACACCCTGCACTGTTGTGAAATATTTGTTCCAGCTATGATCTAACTATAGCCCATATCTTACATTTGATGCATTCCCCCCAATCCACCTGATTAAGACCTTGTATGAGTATTATATATTTTTTATAGTTCATGGAATAATGTTCTCATATTTATTCTTTTAACCACAGTCTTTTTCCCACCACTGGATTCCCAAGCTTTGTACAATTCATTCAAAGTATCCAGCCAGGGGCTCTCATTTACATCACAGAGTTATGCTGTTATCACTTCAGTCAATTTTAGAAAATTTTCTTTCAATAGATATTTATGTCCACAGATTATCCCTTTCAGTCACAATTACATTCATAAATCAGCAGTGTTATTTACACTCATTATAAAGCATTACTCTCAACTCTATTAATTTCACATTTTTTACAATCAACCTTAATAATGCTACCCACATTAAGCACCAGCTCCCATTCTCAACCCAGATTCTATTTCCTAGAATTCTATACTTTAGAGTTTACCTCCATGAGTTTACTCATCATATTTAGTTCATATTAGTGAGATCATACAATATTTGTCATTTTCTGTCTTGCTTATTTTATTTAATATGATATCCTTTAGGTTCATCCACATTGTCATATGCATCCTAATTTCATTTCTTCTTACAGTTAATAGTATTCCATTGTCTTTATATACCACATTTTGTTTATTCATTCATCGGTTAAGGGACAATTGTACTGGCTCCAGATTTTAGCAATTGTGAATAATGCTGCTATGAACATTGGTGTGCAAATGCCAGTCCATGTACTTGCTTTCATTTCTTCTGAATATATTCCTAGTAATGGGACTGCAGGAATATGTGGCAGTTTTATATTCAGCTTCTTGAAATACTGCCAAACTATCTTCCACAGAAGCTGCATCCTTCTACATTCCCACGAACAGTGAAAGAGTGTTTCTGTTTCTCAACATCTTTCCAGTACTTGTAGTTTTCTTTTTTTAATTTTAAATAATGGCCATTACATAAGTTGTGAAATAGTATCTCATTGTAGTTTTGATTGGCATTTCCCTAATAGCTAATGATATTGAGCATTTTTTCATGCACTTTTCAACCAATTGTATTTCCTCGGTGAAGAAATACCTATTCAAATCTCTTGTCCTTTTTTTATTGGGTTGTTTGTCTTTTTATCATTGAGTTGTATGATCTCTTTATATAACATGGATATCAAATCCTTACCTGATATGTGGTTTCCAAATATTTTCTCCCATTGAGTAGACTGCCTTTTTACTTTCTTGAAAACTCTTTTGAAGCACAGAGTGTTTTTCCCATTTATCTGTTTTTTCTTTCATTGCTCCTGCTTTGGGGGTAAGGTTTAAGAAACTACCACCTATCACAAGCTCTTGAAGATGTTTTCTGACATTATCTTCTAGAAGTTTAATGGTTATAGCTTTTATACTTAGGTTGTGGATCCATTTTGAGCTAAATTTTGTATAAGTGTGAGATAGGGATACTCTTTCTTTCTTTTGAATGTAGCTACCCAGTTATCCCTGCACCATTTGTTGAATAGACCGTTCTGGTCCCGCCGGGTGAGGTTGACAGACTTGTCAAAAATGACTTCACTGGAGATGTGTGGTTCTATTTCTGAGTTCTCAATAAGTTCCATTGGCCAATATGTCTATCTTTATGTCAGTCCCATGCTGTCACTATCATTGCACCTAGGTAATATGTTTTAAAGTCAGGAAGTGAGAGACCTCCAACTTCGTTCTTCTTTTTAAAGACATTTTTGGCTATTCAGGGCCCCTTACCCTTGCAAATAAATTTGATAATTGGTTTTTCCATTTCTGCAATAAAGGCTGTTGGGATTTCTATTGAGATTGCATTGAGTCTGTAACTTAGAGTAAAATTGACAATTTAACAATATTTAGCTTATAATTCATGAACATGGAATATCTTTCCATTTAGTTAGGTCTTTGGTTTCTTTTAGTGATATTTTATAGTTTTCTGAATATAGGTCCTTTATGTCCTTGGTTAAGTTTATTCCTAAATATTTGATTCTTTTATTCACTATTGTAAATGAATTTTTTTCTGACTTCCTCCTCAGATTGCTCGTCAGTAATGTATGGAAATGTTATTTATTTTTGTGTATTAATCTTATATCCTGCCACTTTTCTGAACTCCTCTATTGATTCTAGTTACTTTGTTGTGGATTTTATGGGATTTTCTAGATTTATGATCATATTATCAGTGAATAGCTACAGTTTTTCTTATTATTATTCTATTTGTGTTTTTTGTCCTTCCCTGATTGCTCTAGCTAGAACTTCTAGCACAATATTGAATAACAATGAGACAGTGGGCATCCTTGTCTTGCTCCTGATCTCAGCAAGAAAGCTTTCAGTCTTTCAACATTGAATACTATGCTAGCTGTGGGTTTTTCTTATATGCACTTTACCATTTTGGCAAAGTTTCCCTCTATTCCTATCTTTTGGACTGTTTTTATCAGCAAAGGTGGCTGTATTTTGTCAAATGTCTTTTCTGCATCAATTGAAATGATCATAATTTTTCTTCTTCAATTTATTTATGTGGTTTATTACATTAATTGGTTTTCTAGTATTGAAGCATCCTTTCATACATGGGTTAAAACCCACTTAATTGTGGTGTGTAATTCTTTTAATGTGCTTTTGGATTCTGTGTGCAAGTATTTTGTTGAGGATTTTTGCATCTATATTCATTAGTTTTTTTGTGTGTTTTTTTTTTTTTGATTATATCTTTTTCTTGTTTTGGTTTTAGGGTGATATTTACTTCATAGAGGAGGTTAGTAGGTTTCATTCCTGTTGAGTTTTTTTTTGGAATAGTTTGAACAAGATTGGTGTTAGACCATCTTTGAATGATTGATAGAATTAACTTGTGAAGCCATCTGGTCCTAAGCTTTATATTTTGGGGAGATTTGGGGTGACTGTTTCAATCTCTTTATTTGTGATTGGTTTATTGAGATCTTCTATTTCTTCTAGGGTCAATATAAAGTATTTGTGTGTTTTTAGGAATTTGTCCTTTTCATCTATGTTGTCTAGTTTGTTGGCATACAGTTGTTCATAGTAACCTCTTATTATCTCATTTCTGTAGTGTCAGTAGTAATGTTCCCCATCATATATGATTTTATTTGCAACTTTTTTCTTTTATTTTGATAGTCTAGCTAAAGGTTTGCCAATTTTCTTGATCTTCATGAAGAATCAACTTTTGGTTTTGTTGATTCTTTCTATTGATTTTTGTTATCAATTTCATTTCTTTCTCCTCTGATCTTTATTATTTCCTTCCTATGTCTTGGTTTGGAATTTGTTTGCTCTATATTTTCTGGTTCCTCCTGGTGTGCAGTTTGTTCATCAATTTTAGCTCTTTCTTCTTTTTTAATGTAAGCACTGAGAGCTATAAATTTCCCTCTCAGCACTGCCTTTGTGGCGTCCAATAGGTTTTGATGTTGTGTTCTTGTTTTCATTCTTCTCAATATGTTTGTTTATTTCTCTTGCAATTTTTCTTTGACCTACTGAATATTTAAGAGTGTTAAACTCCAGATATTTGTGAATTTTTCCTTTTTCCATCCATTATTGATTTCCATAATTCATTGAATTATGACAAGAGAAAGTGATCTGTGTAACTTCAATATTTTTCAATTTATTGAGATTTGTCTTGTTTCCCAACTTATGGTTTATCCTGGAGAAGAATTCATGAACACTTGAAAAGAATGTATATCCTGCTGGTTTGCAGTGTAATGCTCTATAAATGTTGTTAGGTCCTGTTCATTTATCATATTATTCAAGGTCAGTTTCCTTATTTATCCTCTGCCCAGATGTTCTATCCATTATTGAGAGTGGTGTTTTTAAGTCTCCAACTACTATTATAGAGATGTCTATTTCTTCATTCAGTTTTGCCAGTGTGTGCCTCATGTATCTTGGGTCACCCAGGTTAGGTTCATAAATATTTATTATAGCTATTTCTTCTTGGAGAATTGTCCCTTTTAGTAATATATAATGAACTACTTCATCTCTTATAACAGTTTTGCATTTTAAGTCATTCTGTCTGATATTAGAAGCACTACTCTAGACTTTTTTGGTTACTATTTGCATGAAATATATTTTCCATCACTCACAATCTGACTGTGTCCTTATATCTGAGGTAAAGCTCATATTTTTATCCATTCTATCTGTCTCTGTCTTTAATTGGGGAATTCAAACCATTAATGATCAATATTATTACCATAAAGGCATTACTTACTTCATCTATTTTACCATTGAGTTTCCAGTGCCATAACTTACTATTGTCTGTTTTGTTACCTTTAAATTAGTAACCTTCATTTCTACATTCTTCTCCAAGTCTCTTTCCCTTGTTGTTGTTGTTGTTGTTGTTGTTTTTTCCCTTTCTAGCTGTAGCACTCCCTTTGGTATCTCTTGTAAATCTGGTCTTTGGTAACATACTCTTACAGTTTTTGTTGGTGAAGACTTTTAATTCACCATCATTTTTGAAGGCAGTTTTGCTGAATAAAGAATTCTTGCCTGGAAGTTTTCTTTTTCAATTTCTTAAATACATCATACCACCTTCTTTCTGTCTCTATTGTTTCTGAAGAAAGATTGGCATTTAGTCTTTTTGTGTTCTTTTGCTTTTTGTGATGAATTGCTTCTCTCTCATTTCTTTCAGAAACCTCTCTTTATCGCTGGTATTTGTCATCCTGAATAGTATGTGCCTCAGAGTAATTCTATTTAGATCTATTCTGTTTTAAGTATGTTATTCTTCCTGGATATTGATATTTATGCCTTCCATAAGTGTTGAGAGTTTTCTATCATTATTTCCTCAAATATTCTTTCTGCCTCTTTTCCATTCTCTTCCATTCTGGGACACCAGTAGCACATATTTTTGTATGTTTTGTGTTGTCATTCAATTTCCTGAGACTCTGTTCCATTCCTCTAATTCTTTTCTCTTTCTTTTCAAGTTCCATTGCTTGCTCCTCCATTTCACTAATTCTGTCCTCCACCAATTCATATCTGCTGTTATAGAATATTACACATTTTTTATTTTATCCATTGTATCTTTCATTTCCACATGCTCTGTTACTTTTCTTTGCAGGTTTTCATATTGCTCTTTATGTGCACACAGCGTCTTCTCTTTTTTTTTTTATTTATTTCTTCTCCATCACCACCCTTCTCTTCCAGTTGTCTGCTCTCCATGTCCATTTGCCATGTGTTCTTCTGTGTCCACTTGTATTCCTGTCAGTGGCACCCAGAATATGTGTCTCTTCTTGTTGCATCATCTTGTTGCTTCAGGTCTCCATGTGTGCAGTGCTATTCCTGGGCAGGCTGCACTTTTTTCGTGCTGGGTGGCTCTCCTTATGTGGCACACTCCTTGTGTGTGGGGCTTCCCCACACACAAGACACCCCTGCTGGGCACAGAACTCCCTGTGTGCATCAGCAGTGCACATGGACCAGCTTATCCCATGGGCTAGGAGGCCCTGGGTTTGAACCCTGGACCTCCCATGTGATAGGTGGACACCCCATCCATTGGGCCAAATCCATCTCCCACTGTGTCTTCTTAATATCCTTTATCTCCTTAGCCATGTTTACCTTCAGCTCTCTGAATTGATTTAGGAGATTTGTGTGATTATTATGGATTAGTTGTCTTAAATCCTGTGTCTCATCAGGATTTTAGGTTTGTTTCTTAAGCTGGGCAAATTTCCCCTGTTTCTTAAAATGCCTTATAATTTTTTGCTGCTATCTAGGCATCTGAGTATGTTGGTGAATTTATGCTGATGGTCAATTTCTCTCTCTTGACTACTGCTTTTGTTTCACAGCTCTTCTTTGATTTTTTATTAACTTATTCTAAGTCTTTAAAACTGACCAGCTTAAGTTATAAAAATAGGATCAGGGGCCATTAATGGGGTGCAGATTCACTCCAAGCAGGCTGGGATGATAGACTACCAAATGTACATTTCTCCTTGCAATTTTCTAACTAGCCAGCAGATGGACCTTGTCATTGAATCTTTCCACAGAGACAACTCTTTCAACCTCCTTGCCTGTGTCCAGGCAGAGTGGAGTTTCAAAGCAGGCTCTACTGGCCAAATTTACTGAAGGGAACCCATTCTCCACAACTCCCTCCTTCTGAAGGAGGGAATCTGTGCCCATCTCAGTTGTTGCAGTAGGTCACAATTTTTATCCAGGCTGTTCACCTTCAGTGTGGGTGATAGGTGCCCTTCGCAACTACAGTAGTTAACTCGCAGTTTTTATTTTGATTCCTTTGTCTCTTTGTCTCTCTCCCTCCTGGAGGGTGAAGAGTACTTCAGAACTCGGGGTTTCTGAAGTGCAGAACCCCTAAGCAACTCCTCAGACAGCTATTTGTCCTTCCTCCCTTGTGTCTGTGAGAGAGTTGAGCCCTGCCTATCTAGTTTGATGCCATCTTTCCAGACCATTAATTCTTTGAGACTTCCTAAGTTTCCCTTCCCTGGTGATGAAATGTAAGGGGAGTGTATTCCATGCAAAATAGAGCATGTCTCCTGTGACAATTTGAAGCTGGGTGGATCCCAGAAAAGCATACTAGGGCTAATCCATTCCTGTGGGTGTGGGACCCTTTGATTGGGTTGGATTCAGCTTTGATTGGATTGCTTAACTGAGGTATGAGCCAGGGGAGTCTTGTTCTTCTGGCTGGAGTCCTTTATCAATGAAGAAACATGCAGAGAAATACAAAGAAAAAGCTACAGAGGTGGAGAGTATGAACCCAGAAACTCAGAGAGGAGCCCAGGAGAGAAGAAATCACAGAAAGAGCAGCTAGAAGCTGAAGCAATGAGTTTGGAAGAGAAGCAGGTGCTTTCATGTGTCTTGCCCCATGGAAGAGCCTAGAATTGCCTGCAATTGACATTTGGTAGACAGCATCTCTGATGACCTTGATGTGGACATTTTCACAGTCTCAGAACTCTAAGCATGTAACCAAATATATTCCCCTTATAAAAGCCAACCATTTCTGGTATATTTATCCCAACAGCTTTTATCAAACTAAAACAGAAATTGATTTTAGAGAAATGGGGTGCTGCTGCTATGCAAATACCAGAAATGTTAGAATGGTTTCATAAATGGGTAAGAGGTATATTCTGGAGGAACTGAAAGAAACTTGATAAAAATGGCCTAGAATGCTTTGAGAGACTATTGGTGAAAATACAGACACTGTGACAGTTTGAGATTGTTTTATGAATTCACAAAAGAAAAAACTTATGTTTGTAAACTAATATATTCCTCTGGGTGTGATTGTGTTAAATTCAGCTGAAGTGTCTTTGATTTGATTATGCGTTAAGATTAAGGCTTGGTGGCACACTTGGCCACTTGGTTTGGGCGTCCTTCTACCACATGGGAGGTCCACGGTTCAAACCCCGGGCCTCCTTGACCCGTGTGGAGCTGGCCTACATGCAGTGCTGATGCTCGCAAGGAATGCCTTGCCAAGCAGGGGTGTCCCCTGCATAGGGGAGCCCCACATGGAAGGAGTAGGCCCTGTAAGGAGAGCCGTCCAGCGTGAAAGAAAGTGCAGCCTGCCCAGGAATGGTGCCGCACACACAGAGAGCTAACACAACAAGATGACACAACAAAAAGAAACACAGATTCCCATGCCACTGACAACAAGAGAAGTGGACAAAGAAGATGCAGCAAATAGACACAAAGAACAGACAACCAGGGTGGGGGGGAAAGGGGAGAGAAATAAATAAATAAATAAATGTGTTTTTTAAAAAAAGATTAAGACTTTACCAAATTCAGCATGTAAATGCATTGCCTTCCCCCCAGCATGGGACATGACTCCCAGGGGTGAGCCTCCCTGGTACCGAGGGATTACTACCAGCTGATGCTGTAACTAGAAAATGACCTTGAATAAAAGGGTCTACTCAGTCCAGCAGAATATTTCAGCCTGCATGTAAATCAGGAGTTAAAAATGTTTTTTGACCTTGAATAAAATGGGGAAATGGAAAGGACAAATGATTTTATATGGCTATGAGTCTCCAAAAAAGAGCCGGGAGGGCATCAGAGGGGTCAACTTATGCATATCTCAGCAGAGTCCCAGAGACAACTAAAGTAGATAAAGCCCCAGGTTTTAGTTCTTCTGAGGGCTACAGAGACCCACAGGTTCTATGGTCATGGCAGATGGACTTCAATGCCATGTCATTTGGCCCTACTTTGGAGTTTGTGTTCCTGAGTGTGATGGATTTGGGCTCAGATGTGATCTTTGTTCACAAGCCTCTCCGGTTACTTTTACTGGACCTGTGGTTGGCACTGGGGTTTAGTGTATACTCAGGAGACCTGAATCTCTGGACTGTCCATGTGATAACAAGGTCCTGAGCCTCAACAGACTTGCAACTCCTACCCTCTGGTTTATTGGACTTATCCCAGCCAGCTAACAGGGAGATGAAGATGGTCCACCACCACACCAGGGAGCCAAGAGTGCCTACAACTGCAAGCAGGAGAATTTCATCCAGTATCCATGTGGAATCTAAGCCCCCTCTTGATATAGAGGTGGAGTGGACCATCCCAGCGTCCACAGAATGGAGGAATAGATTATGGATTAGAGTGGACTTACTGATATTCTATTCTGGAACTATTGTGATTAGTGACAGAAGAAAATGTAGCATTAATGTGGAGAAAGTGGCCGTGGTAACTGCTGAGGTTAGGGAGAGGGAAGAAGAGATATGATGTGGGGGCATTTTCAGGACTTGGAGTTGTCCTGGGTGGTACTGCAGGGACAGTTATTGGACATTGTATGTCCTCCCATGGCCCACTGGGTGGACTGGGGGAGAGTGTAAACTATAATGTGGACCATTGACCATGTGGGGCAGCAGTGCTCAGAGATGTGTTCGCCAAGTGCAATGAATGTCCCATGATGCTGGAGGGAGTTGTTGTTGTTGGACAGTGAGGTGAGGGGGCGGGGAGTGTATGGGGACCTCATATTTTTTTTATTGAAACACTAAAAAAAATAAAGACAAAAAAAGATTAAGGCTTTAATTTGATCACATAAGTAAGGCATGACTCAGGTTTAGCACTGGCCCCCTTGGTGGGTCTGATATAAAGGGACACACAGTCAAGAAGACACAGAGGAGAAATTTTGTCATTTTTGACCCTCCATGTGACAAATAAGAGAAGGCCCTAACAGCTAAAACCCTGTTTGCCTGATAGCTTACAGCTGATTTTGGGAAGAAAGCAGAGACTGGTGTAAGAAGACATGAGAAACAAGCCTTATTTCATCCTACAGCTGAGATTGGGAAGAAGCTGGGCCCATGAAGCCTCAGGGGAAGAGGAAGCCCAGAAGGAAAGCCTGAAACCTGGCAGAAATCACCTGTCATCTTGCTTCAACATGTGGCAGCTCACTTTCCTGAGAAAGTACCCCATATGGTACCTTGAGTTGGACTCTCCATGGCCTTGAGACTATAAGTTTTTACCCCAAATAAATATCCTTTATAAAAGCCCACAGATTTCTGTACTTTATATTGGCACCACTTTGGCAGACTAATACAGACACTAAAAAATCTTCTGATGAGGCCTTAGACAGAAATGATGAATTGGTCATTGCAAATTGGAAGGAAGACAGTCTTTGTTTTAAAGTGGCAGAGAACTTGGTAAAATTCACACTTGATGTTAGATGGAAGGAAGAATTTGAAATTGGTACAATTGGATATTTAACTGTAGAGTTTCCAGTCTAAATGTGGAAAGTGTAGTCTGGTTTCTCCTTGCGGTTAATAGTAAAATGAAAAAAGGGAAGAGATTAGCTGAAAACTGAACTCCTGGGCAGAAAAAAATCAGAAATTGATGGTTTAGGAAATTCTGAGCTTCTGGATAAAGAGTCCCTGGAGAATAGGGTCTCGTGTAAGGACTTAACTGAATATGGAACCAGCCAGTCATTTCAGTGTTAGTTAGGATTGAAAATGCACTTATCTAGAAAGGATCTGTGGAAAGCCCTATTGTCTGATGGTTGGACTCCTGTGACCTGCACACAAAAACCAGCAAGGTTTTTCTGAAATATGTATAAATGAAACTACTTTCAGCCTGGACTAAAATCAACAGAAAAGGGAGAGATTGAAATAAAAATGAGTTCAAGGGCAAAACCATGGAAGTTGAGGTCTGACCTTAAGACATCTTCTTAGGCCAAGAGAGGGACCTGACCCATGCATGCAGGAAGGATGTTAGTGGACCCTGGACTTGGCCCAGTGGTTAGGGCATCCGTCTACCATATGGGAGGTCCGCGGTTCAAACCCTTGACCCGTGTAGAGCTGGCCCATGCACAGTGCTGATGCACTTAAGGAGTGCCCTGCCACGCAGGGGTGTCCCCCTGCATAGGGGAACCCCACGTGCAAGGGATGCGCCCCATAAGGAGAGCCACCCAGCACGAAAGTGCAGCCTGCCCAGGAATGGTACCACTCACATGGAGAGCTGACACAACAAGATGACACAACAAAAAGAAACACAGATTCTTGTGCCACTGACAACAACAGAAGTGGACAAAGAAGACGCAGCAAATAGACACAGAGAACAGACAACCTGGGTGGGGGGAAAGGGGAGAGAAATAAATTAATTAATTAAAAAATAAAATAAAAATGAAAAGAAAGGATGTTAGCCCCAGCATTTGGAGAGGGTGTGCTTCTGCCCTGTTGTTCAAGCAGATTGTTGCTCCCTCAGGTTTTAGAGAGGGTGCAACACATTTCCATAGGGTTGGGGAGAATTTGATCACCACCTCACTGTTCTGAGGGGTTGGGCCTGTGCCCTGGAGATTGAGAGTGTGGCCGTCACCCCAGTTTTCTTGAAGGGTAAGACCAAAAGTTTGGTAGCACTGAAATGCTTGATGAAGGTGAAGCTGAGAAGATGGCCACTGGGCAAGCCCTTGGAAGGGGTGGAATTCCCACTTCATAAGCTTCCAAGGAGAAGAAGACATTGTTCTATAGATGACTCTCAGACTTTGAAATATAATATGACCTGCGGATTTCTGGAACTGTTTGGGGCCCATGACACCTGTATCTCTCCCAGTTTCTCCCCATGGAAATGGACATATTTATCCTGTGACTCTATTTTGTATATTGGAAGCAGATAAATTATGTTCTAAGTTTCACAGGTTCACAGCCAGAGGGAAATTTTGCTCCAAGACAATATGTGTGTATAACCGATTTTGATCAGATTTTGTACTTAGCATTGTTACTGAAATGATTTGAGGCTTTTAAAAATATTGTGATGAAGTGAATGAATTTGCATAAAAGAACGTCTTTCTGGGATCCACAGGGTGGAATGTGACAGTTTGAAGCTGGACGGATCCCAGAAACTCTTGTCCTTAAGGTTAATCCATTCCTGTGAGTGAAGGATCCTTTGATTGAACTACTTCAGTGAAGCTTGACCCAGTGAGGCTTGACCCAGAGTTTGGTCTTTTTGTTGGAGCCCTTTATGTATGAGAAAAACACACAGAGACATGCAGAGAAAAAGCCATGGGAATGGAGGGAAAGAATCCAGGAGCTCCGAGAGGAACCTGAGAGAAGGGAAGCTAGGTTGGAGTAGCCAGAAATTGAATCAATGAGACCTGGAAGAGAAGCACATGCCTCCATGTTCCTGGCCTCATGGAAGGAGTGCAGGATAGCCTGAAATCTACCTTAGTTGAGACTGCATCACTGATGGTGCCTTTATTTGGACATTTTCACAGCCTCAGAACTATAAGCTTTTAAACTAATAAATTGCCATTATATAAAAGCAACCCCATTTCTGATTTGCTGCTCCCAGCAGATTTTTAGCAAGCTAAAACACCTCTAGCACTAGAACGTTCTGTTGCATTAGGGACAGTGCACAGAAACACAGTGGAAGAGCTCTAGTGGATACCATCATGCCTGCAGATATGGATGTGCAATGATGGTGTATAACATTTTTTTTTTGTTTTTTGGGGGTTATTTCTTTGAGGAAGAGCTCTTCCTGGATTGGTATGAATGCACTCATCACTTTTCCTAGAATACATTTTGGAATGTGTTTTTATTGTGCTGCCAAACCACTATCCATTTGGAACCATGGAATCCTGATTGATCTCTCAATGTCTGAACTGTCCTGTGAGATATAGCCCTAGTGAATGGTCTTTCGTTAAATATTAACAAAAAAGTCCACAGGGTGATACGCTGTGGACCATCAAATAGATGAGATGAAATACAAAACCTATGCTCAGAGTGAACTGTTTAGGTAGCAAAATACCATAAATCCCTGTGTGTGAGGCCACTGTGCCTCAGTTTCCCCTTGTGAGGCCACTGTGCCTCAGTTTCCAACACCTGTGGAAGCAAGTTGGTGTATGAAATAGTGTCTATGAATGCCAGATTTCCAAAAGCAAAGAAAAAATAAACACCTGAAGAAGAAAATTCTTTTGAAAATGAGTCACTACTAAAAAAATAAAATTGTGTAAGCAACACTGTGTAACACCAAAACCCATGATAGTTTTCAAGGGGCACAAAGCAAGAACCTAGAAAAGAAGACCTCACAGTGTATTTAGAACTTTCCACTGAAATAATACATTGACATATTTGTGAGGCAGAAGAGCAAAGCAGACTGATAGGTGGTTTCGTGCTGGCACACTGGTACGTTGTAACCTCAAAATCATTAATGTTCCCCATATGAGACTGACAGCCTCCAGCCACCTGGTCAGGTAGTTGGCAAGCAGCAAGGAACAAGAACTTGCCTTTTAATGTTTTAAAGCATAACTAAGGAGAGAAAAACCCATTTTTGTTATAGGGGGGAAAATCCATGTATGTGGTCAGAAAATCAGTTGCATTGATCATTAGAGAGAGGGAAATATATGAAAATTGGTGAAGACGTGTCAAATGAAACAAGTGTCATCAAAGGCTATTTTCAGTGAAAATCTATTTGAGACACTGATATATCTCCTTCATTTTCACTTTTGGTAAACTTAATTTGAGAGGAGGGAGAAAGGGAATTGCTAATAGAGGTTTGCGGAAAGTGGTAAAAGACTGTAGAGGCAATGGTTGGCCTTTGTAGTATCAGTATCAGTTGATATAGAAATAGTATCAACTGTAGTATCAGTTGATATAGAAATAATCCAAAATTTGGAGGGTGTATTTGTGGCATTAGCTTCTTCTGCAAATAAGAGTGATCAGATCTCTTTACTAAAATCAGAAAAACCCTGGGAATAGAGCCAGGTACCCATGTTTATACATATCCACTGTCCTGTGCCTGGTATGTGGTAAAGCTGGGCACCTGCATTGTACTTCAGTGCTGAAAAATACACTTTATATGGGGTAGATCTATATATGGTGAATTTCACAGCATCCAGGAAATCAGTGTTCAAGTATTATTTTCGAAGATCACCAAAACTAAAAAGGCATTGCTTATATAAGAGGCTACTTCTAAAGAACTTAGACTAAAGAAAGGAGAAGCTACTAATCATCAAAACTATGTAAATCAATCCAATTGGGTGCTATATTTGGTTTACATGCTCTAGTTAAGGCAAAAGAGAAGTCTGTTAGGGATTTCTAAAAACAAAAGATATACATATTCATCTGCAGACCTTCCCCCCTATCATTTAACTCAAATGGAACTAGAAGAATAAAGAAATTTGAGTAACATAATGGAGAAAATTGAAACCATAATTTTACAAAAGGGAAAATATGCCTTTTAATTAACAAAATCTTTAACCACCAACATATAAATTGTTCAAGGCTTCCCAGATACAAAGTCACCCCTACATTCAATCTTTATGAAGTTACTAAGGGAAATATTGAATATTAAATTTTGTTTCAAAGTTTAAGATCCCTAAAGTAGTATATACTTATACCAAAGAGTAAAACAAAACATACACGGTTTTTCATCATTTAAGTTGCGCAATACTGCCTACTGAGTCCTTGGGGACTTAGAAATACTATAAGATTTAAAAACCAATTTTTTAAAAGTTCCTCTCCTGGAACTTGAAAGTTTGATTGGGGGTAAAGAAATCAATTCTCATTATCTTCAGGAAGAAAAGTGTTTAATCTTTGCACTATAAATTGGCCTTCAGAACTGAGTAAAAATAGAACTCAATTCTACTGTGCATCTCAGAATGTCAGCTCATAATGAATATAAGCTTGTCAATCAAAGTTGATAACTCAATACTTTATTGGCCATATGTACATAGCTATACTCATTTGAATATATCCACCATGGGAGGTCAGAGGCAATTTAGGAAGTTCAATATTGTGCATCTGATGCCATATCCAAACCCTAATGAAGTTCATATAAGGAAGAAATACCAGCTTAATGTCTGCTCTGTGAATAAATTCCATAGAGTTGTAGAATTTTGGAGCTTCTTTGATTACCTAGTTCAATCTCTAATTTTGCAGTAAAAAAGACACCAGAAATAGACAGCTTAGCTTAAGTCTAACAGCTAGTTTGCAGCAAAACCGATTTCTGTCATTCAAAGCCCAGGATCTCTCTTCAGTACCCTGCAACTTTTAGGTTATGATTTCATGCTATTAAATAGCCTAAACCATTTCCCAAATTTTAGGACTGGATGGCTTTCTAAATTCCAAAGCATCATTCTAGATTATAAAAGCAATTCTGAGAAATTAAGGGAATGTAGTTGGAACCGTATATTTGCATACATTTGTTGTGAATGTTCTTTCCCTACTAGTACCTACTAGTACTCTTACCCTATTTGACCGGATTTTACTGTCTCATCATTGGGAACATGTGCCAATTTCATGACTGCCTGCCCTTTATCACTGGTAAATGACACTTGGTTTCAGATTATTTCTTCTTTATGTTACTCAAAAGATTAACCTATATTTTAGAGAAAGCTGGATTGATGAATTAGCCTTAATACCAGTCTGTACCTCTTATCCTGAAGCATGAAAGAAACACTGGAAACTAGCTTCTACCAATGTTAAGTGGAATTTGTTGTTCTGGAAGGATTTGCCTGTTGTCATTCATTTACTATTGCAATGAAAGCTACTGCACTCAATAAGCTAATGTTTTATTATTATTACTGTACTTATAATAATTTTTATTAGTATTAATTCCAGTAAATATGATGCCACCAAAGCCATCACTGAGTTCAAAAATATTTCTTATAGCTATCTTTTAAATATATTATGAAAGGAACTGAAGAAAGCATTACAAATTTGCTTACTTCCCCAAAGACAATCTAATTCTAATCACTCATTAAAACCAGATAATTTGATTGGGTTCAACCTCCATGGTTTTCACTGCCACTTCTAAATAACATCTGAAACCCAATCATGGAATAACGATGTCACTGTAACAACAAAGAAAGCTCGCTTGAGCAATCATTTTTCCTTTGCCCTAATTCCAGAATTATTATAACTGACACTGTCATTTATTTAGCATTTTCTGAAAACAGTGATTATTTTTGGTCTTGTACTTACTATAAAGGTTACCAATAATTGAATTCCTTTGTGTATATGTTTTTTAATGATCTGAATGCTCTCTTTTACATGTATTTTACATGTATTACATGTTTGACTTTTGATTATCATCTACTTTTGTTCATTTTTTTTTTAAGATGTTATTTATTTCTCTCCCCTTTGCCCCAGTTGTCTGCTCTCTGTGTCCATTCGCTGTGTTCTTCTGTGTCTGCTTGCATTATCCAGTGGCACTGGGAAACTGTATCTCTTTTGTTGCTGTTTTTGCCTCATCTTGCTGCGTCAGCTCTCTGTGTCTGGTGCTACTCCTGGGCGGGCTGTGCTTTTTTCACGTGGGGCAGCTATCCTTGCAGGGCTCACTCCTTACACATGGGGTACCCACCCTTATGTGGGGGCACCCCTGCATGGCATGGCACTCTTTGCATGCGGCAGCATTGTGTGTGGGCCAGCTGACCACATGGGTCAGGAGGTCCTGGGAATTGAACGCTGAACCCTCCATATGGTAGATGGATGCTCTATCAGTTGAGCCATGTCCACTTCCCAGTCATTTTTTTTATTCTGAGGTTCTTTCATCAAATAAGGGTATGAAGTGATTAGAATAAATTCTGTATATTAAGTTTCATTTGATTAATATAGACATGAGACAGTCCCTCTAAATTTAAAAGCATGGGCCCCTATTTCCATAGGAAACGTAACACAAATTAATAAGAACTTTTATTCATTTCTTGAATAAACATTTATTGCCCACATATTATCTGACAGTCATTTTGTTCCCCTCTGGGTCTATAAAAGACAAATTAGAGAAAGTCTTCAAGGGATTTAGGACCTATTGGGAATAACTGAGAAGTAAGGAGATTATTACTGATTATGATAGTACATGAGAAACTCTATGATAAAAGTATCCTTTGATTGCTAAGGGAACACAAATGAGAGTGTCTAGCCCAAATGAAGAGTGTAAAGAAAGATGTTACTGCATAGCATCTGGAATTAGGGGTAGAAAAGACTCTGGAAAATAAATTGAGTGAAAAAAGTATAGGCAGAGCTATAGCTTGTGTAAATACTCTCAAGGAAGAATGAGACCAAAGGCCAGTTATTCCCAATGGTTTGCAGGATATCATCATTCCATCCCTCAATCTCAGGAAATTTTCTCCAACGTTTCTCATCTCCCTCCTGCATTTTTAGCCTTACTTTCTTTACTCAGTAATTCCCTCTAACATACAAATATGCTCTAGTATCACCCATCTTTAAAGCACAAACAAATAATAGTTCCTTGCTCCTCCCATACCTCTAGTAGCTCCCAAGCTATCTTTACAAGAGAATATATATCCCAAGAGGTTTATAGGGTGAATGGTGGGAGGCAACATTTGGGCTTCTAGTTAATTTTTATTCTTCTACCTACTTCTCAAAGTATGTAGTGCTTATAAGCATATTAGTGCTTATGAGGATGAATGTATTAACCTTCCCATTTGTTCAGTCATCATCAATAAAGAAGGTTTAAGGATAAGCTCTGAATCTCCAAAAGAAAGAGAAAATTCAAGTCTGCAACATGACAAAGTTTGAGAGTCAGAGGGAAAGAGTCTGAATAGAGCATAACGTCTACCAGTTAGGTTTGCTCTCTGCCCAACTCCTATCCTAAGGATTCATAATTAAATAGTCAGTAATGGAGATTACCATAAGAGAGGGAAAACCTAAACAAGTTGATTTGCCACAATCTCTGTAATGAAATTGGCACCCTGAGTAGTAGTAGCCGTTGTCAGTCTAGGTGGAGATCCTGGGTGGCTACCATGCATGCTACTACAACTCCTGCTTCCATGATACTTTGAGCAGCACTGGCTGTAGAAGCTGCCTCACGAAGACAGTTGATGCAAACACTAGAGGCCTGAGCACTGTATTTTGGTAATCTCAGAATAGGTTTGTAGCCATCAATACCAAAAGAGGTGGCACCTTTGAAAATCATTTGTACCTGCTGCTGCGTTGCATCCAACAAGACAGGACACATTACACCTTGAGCTACTGCTGTGGGAGGAGGTTGGCCAAAGCTGTAGGGTATATATTAACCATGCCCTAAGGAATATCAGGATTATTTAAGAGGAATTTTCAGGAAGCTAGTTTTTCTACAAATCAGGTAGATGCATGAAGTAAGGGAACTACTATTTTGTTATTAATCATATTACTCTATTTTTAACCCCTGGCTAATGTAGTGAAATTTGTTATAGATTAAATACATTTGAGGACACATTATGTTTGTCTCAAAGTTAAAAATAAATATATCTTATAAAATTAAATTCTGATTCAAGAAGATCATAAAAAATACTTTAAAATAATCACCTAAGTTTAAAAAGGATTATGGCTTAAATAGTAACACTGCTTTAAGATATAACACGTGCTTTTTTAAGAATTAATTTTTTAAGTGTTTAGTCTGTGTATGATCAATCATCATTCATATTATTTTTTACAATTTTCACTAAGCACCAAAGTATAATAATTGCTTTTCATTCATGGCTAGGGTAGACCCAATTTGCACATTTGTACTACAATATGAAATTGCATGAAAAACCACACATGCGGAGAGGAGGCAAGATGGTGGCTGAGTGAACTTCCCGGTTACTAGCTCCTGGAGGGAATCGGATGGGAGGCGTCGGAGACTCTTTGGGACCGGGCTGTTTCGGGATTTTTCCTGGTCCGGAGGTGTCTGGACATCGATTTGGAGGGAAGGTAACAGAGAGGATCCGTCTGTGAAATATACACGGAGATCCCAGCTACGTGTGGAGGATTCCCTCCTTGGGTAGGCAGAGCCGAGGCAGCTAGCACCACGCCGAGCCCCGGCGGGCGGCGGCCAGGGTAGCCTAGCTGGGCCGCGGTGGGCAGCGGGCGGGGGATCCGAGCCACGCCGCGGCGGGCGGCGGGCGGGAGAGCCGAGCCGCGCTGTGCCCTGCCGGGCGGCGGGCAAGGGAGCCGAGCGCAGCCGAGCCTAGCCGCGCCGCGGCGGGCGGCGGGCGGCGGGCAGGGAAGCCGAGCCCAGCCGAGCCCAGCTGAGCCACGGAGGGCGAGGGGGCCGAGCCCAGCCGAGCTCAGTTGAGCCCAGCCGCGCCGCGGAGGGCGGCGAGCGGGAGAGCCGAGTCGTGCTGCGCCGCGGCGGGTGGCGGGCAGGGAAGCCGAGCCCAGCCGGGCCCAGCCGAGCCCAGCCGAGCCACGGCGGGCGAGGGAGCCGAGCCCAGCTGAGCCCAGCTGAGCCGTGGAGGGTGAGGGAGCCGAGCCCAGACGAGCTTGGCCGAGCCCAGCCACGCCGCGCTGGGCGGGAGAGCCGAGCTGCGCTGCGCCGCGGCGGGCGGCGGGCGGGAAAGCCGAGACCAGCCGAGCCCAGCCGAGCCCAGCCGAGCCGCGACGAGCGGGGGACCCGAGCCCAGCCGAGCCTAGCCAAGCCCAGCCGAGCTGTGGAGGGCGGGGGACCGGAGCCCAGCCGAGCCCAGCCGAGCCCAGCCGAGCCTGGCGGCGGGGTTTCTGTTCTTTGTTTTTTGTGTTTTTTTTTGTTTTTTATATTTTATTTTATTTTATTTTATTTTTGTTGTTGTTTTTTTTTTAATCCTCTCTTTCCTCTCCCCATTATTCTTCTTATACTATTTTATCTTAACAGTACAATAGGTCCTACAGGAAATACCTCACATTTGCTGGGTTTCCTCACCCTCCACTGCCTCATTTCTCTGTGAATAGATTTAACCTATCTACAATATCCCCTTTCCCCTACAACTTGATATCCTCCACCATCTGCTATCTCTCCTATATTCCATCTCCCTTTCTTTGATCCACAAACTGTCTAACTCTTAATTTCTAATACCTTTGTTTAGTTTTCCATCTGGTATTCGTCCCTGAAACTATTACCTTTCTTTGCTCTTTCCCTCTCTCACGAAAACAATAGCCTCTTAGTAAGTACCACATTCCTCCCATATTCAGTCGTCTACCTCATTATAGGTACTTTCCTACTACTATAACTCTACACAATTTACATGATCTAACCTCCATCCTCCCAGAACTCATATTGTTGCTTTGTTAACATATATCACCAATACTACTTCACACTTTTTCCTCCCTTACACAATTGCCTTTCCCCAGCACTAATACTTTCCTTTAAAGTGAGCTTAACTAGCAATAAGAAATTGGAATAAGAAGAACAAAGTGACAAAGAGAAGATATAACACTTACGCAAAAACAACAGCTAATTAATCTCCAAGACTAGACAAAGAAGCTAAGGAACTGATTAAACCCATCAAGAAAAAATGTTGAAAAGACAGCAACAAAAATCTACAAACCAAACCAGTAATCAGGAAAACATGGCTGAATCCAATCAGGAAGGGGGGCAGGACTTCGCACAAGCAATGAAAGATCTCAGAACATTTATCACCAACAAATTTGATGAAGTAATGAAAGAGGTTAACAGCATGAAGACAACACTTGGAGGGGAAATTGCAGACATGCGCAAAAAAATAACAGATATGATGGAAATGAACACCACAATTCAAGAAATCAAAAATACACTTGCAGCAAATATCAGCAGACTAGAAGAGGCAGAGCAGAGAATTAGTGATGTGGAAGACAGTGCATTGGAAATCAAACAGATAGTAGAAGTGGTCAATAAAAAGGTAGACAAAATCCAGATAGGACTTAGGGACCTGAATGATAATGCAAAATGCTCAAACATATGTATTATAGGCATTCCAGAAGGAGAAGAGAAGGGACAGGGGTCAGAAGGAGTGTTGCAGGAAATAATGAATGAAAACTTCCCAAATCTACTGAAAGAGACAGATGTACATATCCAAGAAGCACAGCACACTCCACTGGTCATAAACCCCAACAGGCCCACCCCAAGACATATACTTGTCAAATTATCCAATGCTCAAGACAAAGAAAAAATTCTAAAAGCAGCAAGAGAAAAGAAAACCATCACATACAAGGGAAACTCCATAAGATTAAGTGCTGATTTCTCATCTGAAACGATGGAGGCAAGAAGGCAGTGGTATGATATAGGCAAGGTACTAAAGGAAAAAAATTTCCAACCAAGAATACTCTATCCAGCTAAACTAGCATTCAAAAATGATGGAGAGTTCAAAATATTCACAGATAAACAGAAACTGAAAGAGTATATCAACAAGAAACCTCCCCTTCAAGAAATTCTTAAGGGAGTTCTGCAGGAAGAAAGGAAAAAACAGGACAGTCAGAGATGGAGGAGAGTGTAAAAGCAACAAGAAAGACAAAAATAGAAGGGGAAAATAAAATAATACAAACAAAATATAACAAACACAAATCCAACCAAAATATGGCTACCATAAATAACTCTCTAAACGTAATAACACAGAATGTCAACGGACTAAACTCACCTATCAAAAGATTCAGACTGGGACACTGGATAAGGAAATACGACCCATCTATATGCTGCCTACAAGAGACACATCTTAGACCCAGAGACTCATGGAGGTTGAAAGTGAATGGCTGGAAAACAAACATACAAGCAAACAACAACCAAAAAAAGGCAGGAGTAGCTATATTAATATCAGACAAAATAGACTTTAAATGCGAAACAATTGTGAGAGACAAAGAAGGATACTATATTTTAGTGAAAGGGACAATCTGTCAAGAAGATCGAACAATCATAAATATTTATGCTTCTAACAAGGGCGCCTCTAAATATGTGAGGCAAACGCTGGAAAAACTAAGTGAAAGAATAGATGCATCTATAATTATAGTGGGGGACTTTAATACACCACTATCAACTCTGGACAGAACATCTCAAAAGAGAATCACTAAAGAAACAAAACATTTGAACAGTATATTAGAAGAGCTGGATCTAATAGACATATATAGATCATTACACCCAAACACAGCAGGATATACATTTTTCTCAAGCGCACATGAAACATTCTCCAAGATTGACCATATACTAGGCCACAAAGAAAGGCTTAATGAATTCAGAAAGATCGAAATCATACAAAACAATATCTCTGACCACAGTGGAGTGAAGCTGGAAATTTGCAAGGGACAGAGACCCAGACTCCACATGACAATTTGGAAATTAAACAGCACACTCTTAGAAAAACAGTGGGTCAAAGAGGAAATCTCAAAAGAAATCAATGACTACCTTGAAACAAATGATAATGATAACACAACATACCAAAATTTATGGGATGCAGCAAAAGTGGTACTGAGAGGGAAATTTATAGCCATAAATTCATATATCAAAAAAGAAGAAAGAGCAAAAATTGGAGAACTAACTGCACTTTTGACGGAATTAGAAAAACAACAACAAAGTAACCCAACAGGAAGAAGAAGGAAGGAAATAACAAAGATAAGAGCAGAACTAAATGAAATAGAAAATAAGAAAGCACTTGAAAAAATAAACAAGACCAAGAGCTGGTTTTTTGAGAAGATCAACAAAATTGACAAACCTTTAGCAAGACTAACAAAGAAAAAAAGAGAAAAGATGCAAATACACAAAATAAGAAATGAGAAAGGTGATATCACCACTGACCCCACAGAAATAAAGACTATCATAAGAGGATACTTTGAAAAACTATATTCCAACAAAAATGACAATATAGAGGAAATGGACAAATTCCTAGAAACTCATAAGCAGCCCATACTGACGAAAGAAGAAATTGATGATCTTAACAAACCAATCACAAGCAAAGAGATAGAATCAGTCATTAAAAATCTCCCAACTAAGAAGAGCCCAGGGCCAGACGGCTTCACAGGTGAATTCTACAAAACATTCCGGAAAGAACTAACACCAATCCTGTTGAAACTATTCCAAAAAATCGAAACAGAAGGAACACTGCCTAATTCCTTCTATGATGCCAACATTACCCTAGTACCAAAGCCAAACAAAGACACTACAAGAAAGGAAAATTACAGACCAATTTCTCTAATGAACCTAGACGCAAAAATACTTAACAAAATACTTGCTAATCGTATTCAACAACACATTAAACAAATTATACACCATGACCAAGTGGGCTTTATTCCAGGTATGCAAGGATGGTTCAACATAAGAAAATCAATCAATGTAATACACCATATAAACAGATTGAGAGAAAAAAACCACATGATTATATCTATAGATGCAGAAAAGGCATTTGACAAAATACAGCACCCCTTCCTGATAAAAACACTCCAAAAGATCGGAATACAAGGAAACTTTTTGAACATGATAAAGAGTATATATGAAAAACCGAAAGCCAACATTGTTTACAATGGCGAAATCCTGAAATCCTTCCCTCTAAACTCAGGAACAAGACAAGGATGCCCATTGTCTCCGCTCCTATTTAACATTGTCTTGGAAGTACTTGCTCGAGCACTGAGACAAGAACCAGATATAAAAGGCATTCAAATTGGAAGGGAAGAAGTCAAAATTTCATTATTTGCAGATAACATGATCCTATATATAGAAAACCCTGAGAGATCTACAACAAAGCTCCTAGAACTCATAAATGAGTTTAGCAAAGTCGCAGGTTATAAGATCAATGCGCAAAAATCAGTAGCATTTCTGTACACCAATAATGAGCAAGATCAGGAGGAAATCAAGAAACAAATACCATTCACAATAGTAAATTAAAAAATCAAATACTTAGGAATAAATTTAACTAAAGAGGTAAAAAACTTATACATCGAGAACTATACAAGATTGTTCAAGGAAATCAAAGAAGACCTAAATAAATGGAAGAATATTCCCTGTTCATGGATAGGAAGACTGAATATTATTAAGATGTCTATCCTACCAAAACTGATCTACACATTCAATGCAATCCCAATAAAAATCAACACAGCCTTCTTTAAGGAACTAGAAAAACTAACTATGAAATTTATTTGGAATAGAAAGAGTCCCCGAATAGCCAAAGACATATTGAAAAAGAAAAACGAAATAGGAGGAATCACACTTCCTGACTTCAAAACATACTACAAAGCTACAGTAGTGAAAACAGCATGGTACTGGCATAAGGAGAGACACACAGACCAATGGAATCGAATTGAAAGTTCAGATATAGAACCTCATGTATATAGCCATATAATATTCGATAAAGCCACCAAACCCTCTCAACTGGGAGAGAATGGCCTATTCAACAAATGGTGCCTGGAGAACTGGATATCCATATGTAGAAGAATGAAAGAGGATTACCATCTCACACCTTATACAAAGATCAACTCAAGATGGATCAAAGACCTAAATATAAGAGCCAAGACCATAAAGACCTTAGAAAGCAGTGTAGGGAAACATCTACAGGACCTTGTAATAGGAAATGGCTTCATGAATATCACACCAAAAGCACGAGCAGCAAAAGAACAAATAGATAAATGGGACTACCTCAGAATTAAAGCCTTCTGCACCTCAAAGGAGTTTGTCAAGAAAGTAAAAAGGGAACCCACACAATGGGAGAAAATATTTGGCAACCATATATCTGATAAGAGACTTATAACTTGCATATATAAAGAACTCATATATCTTGAAAACAAAAAGATAAACAACCCATTTAAAAAATGGGAAAAAGACTTAAATAGACACTTCTCCAAAGAAGAAATACAAATGGCTAAAAAGCACATGAAAAAATGCTCCAAATCTCTAGCTATCAGGGAAATGCAAATCAAAACTACAATGAGATACCATCTTACTCCCATAAGATTGGCAGCCATGAAAAAAACAGTAGAATACAAATTCTGGAGAGGATGTGAAGAAAGGGGAACACTCATCCATTGCTGGTGGGAATGCAGAAGGATCCAACCATTCTGGAGGACAGTTTGGCGGTTTCTCAAAAAATTATCCATAGATTTGCCATATGACCCAGCAATACCACTGCTGGGTATATACCCATCAGATCTGAAAACAAGGACACAAACCGATATATGTACACCAATGTTCATAGCAGCATTGTTCACTATCGCCAAAAGTTGGAATCAATCCAAATGTCCATCAACAGATGAGTGGATCAATAAAATGTGGTATATACACACAATGGAATACTACTCAGCTGTAAGAACCAATACACTACAATCGCACGTGATAACATGGATGAACCTTGAGAATCTTATGTTGAGTGAAGCAACCCAGGCATTGAAGGACAAATACTATATGACCTCAATGATATGAAATAAGTTAACTGCCTCAGAGAGCTAGAGTCTGGAAAAGTGGCTTACAGGAAATCGGGGGGTGGAGGAAGGATGTGATTTAATGTCTGCAGGGGTGGAATCTGTGATGAGCTGGCGGTAAGTATGAGCACAAAGAAGGGACAAAATGGGGGCAAGGGGTTACCTTCAGGTGGGGTTTTCTGGGTTTCAGGGGGGCTGGGGATGGGAAGAGGGGTAATATTGTCCAAGAAATAGGTGGGAGGGAGGGGCAACATATGAATATGGGAGAGTGTCAGAAGTTCGTTGAGAACTAAATGTTGAGTAAAACGTATCAAAGTATAAGTAGGAGGGTTACCTGGTTAGGACGCTCAGGGGGTATGGTCTGAAGTGTGACGGACTCCGGAGGGAATAGCTGAAGGCTCATTTTGCCAAGGTGGGTTCTACCATTGGGTGGGGTGGACCCATATCCTGGGGAAGACGAATGCCGTCGAATAGAGAGAACTGTATCTCTCGTGAGAAAGGACGGCTCCCAGGGCATTAGATTGGCAGGCGTTGTGGGCCCTAAGGGGAGGGGAAAATGGATGTGGAATGGATGGAACAAAGGTAAATAAGTGGGCAAAAGAGGAGTTATGTGAGAGTACACGAGGATGAATATAAAACAGCTAATATTACACCAAAAACATATAGGGGACAACAGACTAATAATGAAAACCATAGGACAAAACATAGGATAACTAAAAAATTTAGAAAACTGTACAGCCTAAAATATGGACCACATAGTAAGCACAAATGTCACCTTGTTTGAAAACTATAGTGTTGGAATCTGTACATCAGTTTCAGGAAATATGATATGAATAAGTTAAAAGATTATTGCTGTGCAAGGGAAAAGGTTTTATGGTGGATCTGGGGAAGTACTGTATATTGTATATATGAATTTCAGTGATCTAAGACTCTTCTGAAGCTGACATTATGTTGGGATTCACTTTACAGGAAGTTTTGGATCACAGAGTGGTTCAACAATGGCAGCGGAGGAATACTGATATGGGATGTTATTGACAGGATATATATTGTTGACGGGGAGTTATACAGGGCATATGCCCAGGGTATATGGTAATGTCTATATATACTCATAGTGGAAACAAAAACAACAGCTGGGGGGGTACTGGGCTCCTGGCCGGGGGGTCACTGTTGTGGGCCCTGGGAGAGCAGCGGCAATCCTCCAGGTGCAATGGCAAGAACCAGGAAGGAAGGAGGGCCCAACAGTGGGCTCCTGATACTAATGGTTACACTTTTGAGCCTATACACCTGCAATAAGAACAAGGCCTAGAGTAGCATTGTGCCTGGGGGTTTCCTCCTGACAGCCTGCATGTTACTGAAATGTGGCCACTCTCACAGCCAAACTCAGCGTGTAGATGCGATGCATTCCCCCCAGCGTGGGACATGACACCCGGGGATGAGCCTCCCTGGCACCGAGGGATCACTACCACATACCAGCTGAAGAAGCAACTAGAAAATGACCTTGAATTAAAGATTCAATGCGGAACAGCAGAATATACCTGTCTACATATAATAACATGACTTCGGGAAGCTGTTTGACCTAATGTAAGGGGGAAATGGAAAGGAGAAATGAGATTATAAGGCTGTGAGTCTCTAAAAAAGAGTCTGGAGGTTGTCAGAAGGAATACCCCTATGTACAACTGAACAGAGTCTAAGAGACAGATAAGGTAGATACAACCCCAGGTATTGGTTCTTTTGAGGGACAAAGAGACCCACGGGTTCTATGGTCATGGCAGAAGGGGTTCACTGCCATGACAGATAGCCCTTCTTTGGAGCTGGTGTTTCTGCGTGATGGAATTGGACTCAGAGGGGCTCTCTTTTCACAAGACTTGCATGCTACTTTATTGGAATTGTAGTTGGTGCTGGGTTTAAGATATATGTAGGGGATTTGAATCTCTGGACTGATAATATGACACCCAGGCCCAGAGCCTCAACAGACTTCAGCTCCTACACTTTGATTTGTTGGACTTACTCCACTCAGCTAACATGGAGTTGAAGAAGGTCAACCACCACAACATGGAGCCTAGAGTGTCTACAACTGGAAGCGGGAGGAGTGCATCCAGTACCCATATGGAATCTAAGCCCTCACTTGACATAGATGTGCAATGGACACAACCAATCCAATGTCCACAGAGAAAATGTGGAATGGGTGTGGGAAGGGTAGCCATGGTGGCTGCTGGGTGTGGGGAACGGGAGGAAGAGATGAGATGTGGAGGCGTTTTCGGGACATGGAGTTGTCCTGGATAGTGCTTCACGGACAATTACGGGACATTATAGATCCCCCCAGGGCCCACTGGATGGAACGTGAGAGAGTCTGGGCTATGATGTGGACCATTGACTATGGGGTGCAGTGATGCTCAGAGATGAACTTACCAGGTGCAATGGATGTGTCATGATGATGGGAGAGAGTGTTGCTGTGGGGGGAGTGGGGGCGGGGGCGGTGGGGTTGAATGGGACCTCATATTTTTCATAATGTAATTTAAATAAATAAATAATTTAAAAAAAAAAAAACCACACATGCTTTTCTTTATATCAATCATTTTAGTTCATATAACATTCTTAATATCAGTACCCTGAAGCATTTTAAATATTTATGTGGACATCGTAAAATGCCTTCAAGTTTTAGGATAAGTAGATTATCTATGTAACCTAAAGGAATTATTCCAATTCTATAAAGAAAAACATATCACTGAACAAATCATAAATCTTTCCTTCATAACATTTCCAAGATCTTTAGCACAAAAATACTTCTAACTATTCTAATAAGAACAAAGTGATAATAACATAACGTTCTATGCTTATGTTACTTTTTTAATAATTATCAACTCATTCATCTTTTTGGTATCCTTGAGCAGTAAATGGAGAAGTAGCTATTTCTATTTTATAATGAGGAAACTGAGGAAAGTGCCTCTGAGAAATTTGCCCAAAGTCAAATATTAATGAAAAATAAGTTAAATGGAAAAGAGATGGAGAAATAAGCTGAATAGTGTTCCTCGTAACAAAAGGTAATTATAGGTTGTTCTACCACCAAAAAGAGAAGGGATTAATGAGGCTTGTGTGGTAATAAGCATTTGAACCTACAACTTGTCATAGATTATGTGGACAGAACAAATTATGCTGCAGTAACAAAAAAGAGAAAACAACAGAAATCTTAGTGACTTAACATTTCTTACAACAAACCTTATTTTTCCTATGTCATGGTCCAATGAAAGCTAGGTTTTCTCCTCAGTGGGTGGCTTAGTTTGCCAGAGCCTCTATTACAAATACTAAAAACTGACTGGCTTAAACAACACGCATTTATTGTTTCAAGGTTTCAGAAGCTAGGAATCCAAAATCAAGGCATCAGTGAGACTACTTTCTTCTGAAGCCTGTAAATTCTGAAGCTGGCTGACAGCAATCCTTTGGGTTCCTTGGCTTTTATCTCTGCCTGCTATCACATGGCAATGTCCTCTCTTTTCTAGGTCTCTGTAACATTTGGGTCTTTTTTATAAGATCCATGCTCATGCAGTTGGGAGACACTTTAATTAAAAACCACATCTTCAAGAGGTTCTATTTACAACAGGTTCACATTCCCAGGAATGTGGATTAAGATTAAGAAGCTTTTTTTTTCTGGGGTACATAACTTAAATTTACACAGTGGCTCTCCTTCAAGTGGTGACTCAGGGAGTTGAGCACCTTCCATTGTACAGCTAAACCATTGGCACTATGAACTTTCTTCAGTCGCCACAGAAGGGAAAATGTGGCCAGAGAATCATACAGTACTTTTAAGTGCCATTCTTGAAACTGGCATACACCAATTCTGCCCATATTCCACTGGTCAGAAGTTATTCACAGGGCCACAATCCAGGAAGATTGAAAAATATAGTCTTCTTGTGTTACCAGAAAGAGGAAAATGAAAGATTATGTGGCAAGCATTATAATATTGTTGCCCATGGGTTACCATGTATTTAAGCAAGAGGTTGATGGAACATGTCATAAAAAAATCATTAGACTAAATTTCAGAAGAACCTGTGTTCTGATCCCACTTTTGAGGATTGCCCAATAATTTTATTTTGGGAAAATCACTTAACTCACAGGACTTCTGCTTACTTGGCCAAAAACAAGTGATAGATAAGATATAATAATTATGACAATATTATATATGATAGTAATAGTAGATATCACTTTATGAGCATTTACCATGTGTTCTATATGTGCTACATGCCTTTTACCCTCATCTCATGATTTTCTAAACTCAATTGTTAACATTCTATGATGCTCAGGTAAGAATACAATACAAAATCCTCACATCAGACCACAGGATGAAATAAAAAGAAACTTGTGTTAAGTAGTGCATAGAAGAAAAAGGAGCTGTGAAGTAGCACTTGTTATGTCTCAGAAGTGGCCCAGATAAGAATAGAGAAGATCAAATCACATAAGATGCAATGGTAGTAGAGTGACAAGAGTCTGCTGTTGATAATCACAATTTCTTCCTGTATTTCTATAAATCATGACTCATTCCTCCTTCTCCTCATTCACATATATCTTTATCAGGCAACTAAAATGTTTTAGTCTTAGGTGCTATCAGCATAGAACCAAGAGAAAAAAAAAACAGAATAATTTTCAAGGTTATTGATTTATTTATGACTTATAAGTTGAGGAAATAAAATATAGAATTTATCATGAGAAAGAAAGAAAAAATTGAAATCCAAAATGCTCTCCTTAGAGGTTCACATTGGAGACAATAGCCTTAGCACTACATAAATGCCTTTCAATATCTTTTACTGACTCTCTTGTAAAATGAATAAAGTTTACTTCATAGCTATCCATAAATCAAAAATCTCTTGTATTATAGAATTGTGCTCTCAAAAACTATGCTATTTATAGTTGCAAAACATGTTTGTAGGCAATATGGAGAGAGTATTGTTTGTCAACCATCAGGCTACTCCCCAGTATAAATTGGTATATAGTTTTCTCTTAATATATTTTTCTCCAGAACTGCTTTATAGTAGAAGTAGATCAATGGTCGGCAATGGCTACCTAATAATGTCTAGCCTTGGAAGTTTATTGTATTATTGGACAATGAACAATCAGTTTAAATAGCCACCACATTTTTTCCTACTCATATATAGCAAAGGCAGGTGAGAAAGGTGATTTTTTTTCCTGAAGAAAAAATATATCCCATGATGCCTTTGCTGTTACTTTAAATAGAACCTATCAATAGGGTTTTAAGCAACTTATGAAGTGATTTTGTTCTTCCTGCTGGTAGGCTAGCAACGATAAATAATTGCATCAAAGCTTTTCCCTGATTTCAGCATTCCAATAGACTTCATTGAACTCACAGACAGAAGTGTCAAAATGACCTCCTCCCCTTGATCTCTGATATGGAGCAGGTTCAATTCTTAGAGACCTGTGTTCTTAATTTACTGTAATCAAAATCAGGCATATCTCCATCAGCATCCAGAGGCTATTATTGTCTGTCTGGAGATTATTTTCTCTCCAATGGGAAACAAACATTACTTTGTCATATAGAAATACTGCTGCTTTTGTTATGTGCCTACAGGAAAATATTTCTCATTAAAACAATTAATTGTGAATTCAGGTGTTTTGCTTTTATAAAATTAAAGATACTAAAAAATCCAAAATAATTATTATCTGGGTTTCAATACACTTTATGTATTATAATTTTCAATTAAATATCAAACACAATTTCTAAATATATTCAATTAAAATGTTTGTCTTCTTTCAGTTGGGTTCAAGCCTTAAAAGTCTGAAATGATTCTTTTCTGAGTCACAATTTGTAGTAGAGTACATAAATATTAAAATATATAGCTAGAAATGAATTTTTATTTTTTTATTTGTTTTAAAGAGTGTTCTATAAGGCTTGATATGCATGTGTTCAATTAGGCTCCTTACCCCAAGCTCAATGATTCAAGTGATTCTCACTAGGAGTTTTCAATGTGGACTGACCATTAGAATTCCCCAGGGAGATTTTTTAAAATATATTTTTTGTTTACTTTTAGGAGATACATAGATAGCACAAAATGTTATATTAAAAATTATAGAGGGGATGGAGCCAAGATGGCATTAGAGTGAGGAGCTCTTGGATTCAGGTTATGAAACAGGGCAGTTGATGGTCACCCAGAGCTACCTAAAGCACCTTTTGGAAGACCCAGGAGACCAGAGGAGTATCCTGCAACATCTTTGACAGTGTGGAAGGAGGAGACTGCCCATCTGCACAGAGGAATCGTGAGTAGAGCACTCCACGCCGTGGAGGTCAGTGCCCCTGGTGTGCAAGCCACCTCAGGAGTTATTCCATGGTTGGAGTTGAAGTTTCATCTTCCCCAATAAAAACGGGAGGAAAACACGGTGTGGTACCGACTTCAGCTACTGATTAGTGGATTCGGCAGGCTAAAGTAGAATTCTAGGAACAAGTAAACTTTGAGCCTGTCCAGGTCAGAGGGAAGCCGTTGGCTACCATTCTGACTCTGCCCCAGGCACAAGAGGAAGCGGCGCTGACTAAAGTGCTTGTAAGGGGTGCGGTGGGGGTGGTGGGGTCGAATGAGACCTCGTATTTTTTTAATGTAATATTTTTACAAAATCAATTAAAAAAATAAATAAATGAATAAATACAATGAGTAGGAAAAAAAAAGTGTGGGAGTGGAGGGGGTGGGATATATGTGAATCCCCTATATTTTCTATTAACATTTATGTAATCTAAAGCTTCTTTAAAAATAAAAAAAAAACCTGCTTTCTTCAAAAAAAATAAAATAAAATAAGGACTGGCTTCTTTCTACCCAGGTTGGATTGCAGGTCTAGCCTAAACCCCAATCCCAGCTCTGGCAGGGAGGAAACTGGGGGGACATGCAGCACATCTCTGGGAAGCTGTAAGCCATGCCAGAGAGGCTGGTGCCCATCTTACTCCAGGGGTGCAAGCCGCCTCAGGAGCTATTCCGTGGCTGGAATTAGAAGTTCCATTTCCCATAACCACTGGATGAAGAGACAGATGTCCACTGACCTCCACTACTGACCAGTGGATTCGGCTGGCTAAAGTATAATCTTAGAGACAGCTGGGGTCTGAGCATGTCCAAGTGGGAAAGTCTGGTAGCTGCCATTTTGACTCCTCCCCATCCCAGCATGAGAGGAAGCTGGGCTGACTGAAATGCAGTGACGTTAGGGACGGGCTTCTTTCCACCAAGAAGCAGCACTAGCCTAGGCTCCAGCCCCACCTCCAGCAGAGAGGAAGCTGGCGGGACCTGCCTAAGGCTCTGCAGACAACTGCAAGTGCTCTCTACTGGCAGAGGCTGAATAGTCGGACACCTGGTGTTGCATCCCCACACCCCAAGAGAATAGAAGAGGAGCTGGGAATCCTCGGCCTCTCCGGGCAATAGCAGGAGTTTTCAGCCCACACAGATTTGTTGAGTGCCTTTGAACTCAATTTCACCTCTCTCCCCCCACAGGATAGGAGGGGGCTGGTGTTGCCTCAACCTCTCAGGGCAACAGTTTTGGGCTGCACAAGCCTGACTGTTTGGCATCTGTGACTCTACGTCTGTCCGCAATAGGACAAGAGATGGACTGTGTTTGCTCAGCCTTTTTGGGTAACTGCAGGTACTTTTGGCCCACATTGCCTGGTCTGGTGGGTACTTGTGAACCCACCCTCACCACCCAATAGGAAAGAAGGGGGATGGTCTTTACACATCCTTTTTGGGTAACAGCGGACTTCAGCCTGCATGGACTGGACTAGTGGATGCCTGTGAATCCACCCCCACCCCCAATGGGATAGGAGGGGTCTGGTGTCTCCACAGCCTCTCTGGACAATGACGGATACTTTCAGCCAACAGGGACTGAATCGTTGTGTGCCTGTGGATCCAACCCCATGCCTTAAGAGGATAGAAGGGGGTTGGTGTTTCCTCAACCTTTCCAGGCAATGGCAGATATTCTCGGCCTAAAGGGACTGAATTGTTGAGCACCACCCCTACCACCCAATAGGATAGGAGGGGTCTGGTGCTTCCTTAGCCTCTCCAGGGAACAATGGGTATGTTCAGCCTACAACACTGAACTTTTGAGCATTTGTGGTTCTGTTCCCACCCCCTAAAGGGCAGAGGGGACAGGACTCCCTAAGCCTCTCAGGGCAACTGCAGGCATATTTGGCTCACAGAGATTAGACCGTTGGGCATTCCCACTTCTGGCAGGGAGAGGGTCTGGTGATACATCAGTTCACCTGAGCAACTGTGGTCATTTTGGACCCACACAACATAGATTGCTGACCAAAACTATAGCTCCATTCCTGCCTGAGGTAGGGGAGGAAGGGGTGTGAAGCTTCATCAGTGTCTCCAGGTGACTACAGACAGTCTTATGCCCAACTGGGATTATTACACATGGCTACAACTCTGTCCCTACCCCTGACAGAGGAGAAAGGTAGAAGAAGCTTCATCTCTTCCAGGGGCAACATGGGCAGCTTCAGCCTCCGTAGCTTACAGCACCAACTACATCCTTGGCTCCTACTACACAACCAGCAAGGGAGAAAATATAA
Source organism: Dasypus novemcinctus (assembly GCF_030445035.2). NCBI lineage: Eukaryota > Metazoa > Chordata > Mammalia > Cingulata > Dasypodidae > Dasypus > Dasypus novemcinctus. The sequence goes on from NC_080676.1 coordinate 91,997,169, forward strand.
GAAATCTCTAAACTAAAGGTAAACTCTGCATCTAGAATAAATACATCTAGCAAACCAGATGCAGAAACACCAACAAAAAATTGCAATCCATACCAAGAAACAGTAAGAGATGGACCAAATAAAGGAAAAAGATAAGCCTTAGATGACTTAAAGGAGTTGAGACAACTAATCTTAAATGTTCAAACAAATCTCCTCAATAAATTCTATGAGATGGCTAAAGAGATTAAAGATATTAAGAAGACATTGTATGAGCACAAAGAAGAATTTGAAAGCATACATAGAAAAATAGCAGACTTTATGGGAATGGAAGGTGCAATAAATGAAATAAAAAATATACTGGAGGATATACAACAGATTTGAGGAAGGAGAAGAAAGGATCAGCAAACTTGAAGAGATGGCCTCCGAAGTGAATAAACAAAAGAACAGAAGAACGGAAAAAATTGAACAGGATCTCAGGGAACTAAATGACAGCAAAAGACATGCAAACATACATGTCATGGGTGTCCCAGAAGGAGAAAAGAAGGGAAAATGTGCAGAAGGAATATTTAAAGAAATAATGTTAGAAGAGAGAAGGGAAAAGGGGCAGAAAGAATAATTGAAGATATAATGGTGAAAAATTTCCCAACCCTATTGAAGGACATAGATATCCATGTCCAAGAAGATATCCATGTTCAATAAATCCAAATAGACCAACTCCTAGACATACACTCATCAGAATGTCAAATACCAGAGACAAAGAGAGAATTCTGAGAGCAGCAAGAGAAAAGCAATGCATAACATATAAGGGATACCCAATAAGATTAAGTGCTGATTTTTCATCAGAAACCATGGAGGCAAGAATGCAGTGGTATGATATATTTAAGATACTGCAGGAGAAAAACTGCCAGCCAAGGATTTTATACCCAGCAAAATTATCTTTTAAAAATGAGGGCAAGATTAGAATAATTGCAGATAAACAGAAACTGAGAGAGTTTATAACAAAAAGATCAGCTTTGCAGGAAATACTAAATGGAGTGTTACAGCCTGAAAAGAAAAGACAGGAGAGAGAGGCCTGGAAGAGAGTCTAGAAATGACAACTGTATCAGTAACAGTAAATAAAAGTGTCAAATATAAAATGGCAGACAAAATACAAAGATCAAAATAGATGAAATAAGAATTGCTTTTACAGTAATAATATTGGATGCTAATGGATTAAACTCCCCAATCAAAAGACACAGACTAGCAGAATGGATAAAAAAATATAAGCCATCTATATGATGTCTGCAAGAGACTCACCTTAGACCCAAGAATACCAATAAATTGAAAATGAAAGGTTGGCAAAAGACATTCCACACATGCAGTAACAACAACAACAACAAAAAAGCTAGGGTAACTGTATTTCAATCAGATGATACAGACTTTAAAAGCAAAACTGTTATAGAAACAAGGAAAGACATTACATATTAATAAAAGGGACGATTCACCAGGAAGAAATAACAATCATAAATATATATGCACCTAACTAGGATGCCCCAAGATACATGAGGCAAACACTGGCAAAACTGAAGGGAGAAATAGACATCTCTACAATAATAGTTTGGAGACTTCAATACACCACTCTCATCATTGGATAGAACATCTGGGCAGGAGATCAATAAAGAAACAGAGAACTTGAATAATATGATAAATGAACTAAACCTAACAGACATATACAGAACATTGTACCCCAAAATAGCAGGATATACATTCTTTTCAAGTGCTCATGGATCTTTCTCCAGGATAGACCATATATTGGAACACAAAGCAGATGTCAATAAATTCAACAAAATTGAAATTACACAAAGCAGTTTCTCTGATCATAATGGAGTAAAGCTGGAAATAAACAAGTGGCAAATAAAGGGAAAATTCACATATATATGGAGATTAAATAATTAGTAGGTTAAAGAAGAAATTTCAAGATAAATCTTGAGGGAAGCGGACTTTGGCCCAGTGGTTGGGGCGTCCGTCTGCCATGTGGGGGGTCTGCGGTTCAAACCCCCGGGCCTCCTTGACCCGTGTGGAGCTGGCCGTGCGCAGTGCTGATGCGCGCAAGGAGTGCCGTGCCACGCAAGGGTGTCCCCCGCGTGGGGGAGCCCCACGCGCAGGGAGTGCGCCCGTGAGGAAAGCCGCCCAGCGTGAAAAAAAAGAAGGTGCAGCCTGCCCAGGAATGGCGCCGCCCACACTTCCCGTGCCGCTGATGACAACAGAAGCGGACAAAGAAACAAGACGCAGCAAATAGACACCAAGAGCAGACAACCAGGGGAGGGGGGGAATTGAATAAATAAATAAATCTTTAAAATAAATAAATAAATATCTTGAGATGAATGACAATGAGAATACAACATATCATAAAAGCCCTAAATAATTGGAAGAGCATTCCATGTTCATGGATTGGATGACTAAATATCATTAGAATGTCAATTCTACCCAAATTGATATACAAATTCAATGCAATCCCAATAAAAATTCCACCAGTATTTTTTAAGCAAATGGAATACACAATTATCAAATTTATCTGGAAGGGTAAGAGGCCCCAAATATCCAGAAACATCTTAAAAAGGAAAAGTGAAGTTGGAGGACTCTCACTTCCAAACATTAAATCATATTAACTAACTACAGTGGTAAAAACAGCATGGTATTGGCATAAGGATAGACACATAGACAAATGGAACCAAACTGATGGTTCAGAAACAGACCCTCACATCTATGACCAAGTGATTTTTGACAAGCTTTTCATGCCCTCCCAGATGGGGCAGAACAGTTTACTTAACAAATGGTGTTGGGAGAACCGGATATCCATAGATGAAAGAAAGAAAGAAGACCCCTACCTCACACCTTATAAAAATTAACTCAAAATGCATCAGAGACGTAAATATAAAAGTAAGTAAAATAAAGCTCCTAGAAGAAAATGTAGGGAAACATCTTCAAGACCTGGTGGTAGGTGGTAAATTCTTAAACCTTACACCAAAAGCACAAGCAACAAAAGAAAACATGGATAAATGGGACCTCCTCAAACTTAAACATTTCTGTGATTCAAAGGACTTCACCAAGAAGGTGAAAAGGCAGCCCAGTTGATGGGAGAAAATATTTGGAAACCACTTTTCCAATAAGGGTTTGATTTCCATTCTATATAAAGAGATCATACAACTCAACAATAAAAGAGCAAGCAATCCAATTTAAAAATGGGCAAAAGATTTAAATAGACATTTCTCCAAAGAGGAAATTCAAATGTTCAAAAAGCACATGAAAAAATGTTCCATATCACTAGTTATTAGGGAAATGCAAATTAAAACAACCATGAGATATCATCTAACACCACATTGAATGGCCATTATTTTAAAAAAAGACAACAATAAGTGCTGGAGAGGATGTGGAGAAATAACAACACTCCTTCACTGTTAGTGGGAGTGTAAAATGGTGCAGCCTCTGTGGAAGACAGTTTGGTGGTTCCTCAGGAAGCTAAATACAGAACTGCCATATGATCCAGCAATTCCTCTACTAGGAATATATCCAGAAGGACTCAAAACTATGACAAAAACAGACATCTGCACACCAATGTTCACAGCAGCATTGTTCACAATTGACAAAACATGGAAACAACCCAAGTGTCCATCCACCAATGAATGGATAAACAAAACGTGGTATATACATACGATGGAATACTATGCTGCAATAAGAAGAAATGAAATTGGGACATATGTGATAACATGGATGATCTTGAACACATTATACTAAGCAAAGTAAGCCAGACACAAAAGGACAAATATTGCATGGTCTCATTAATATGAACTAAATACAAATAATAAACACATGGAATTAAAACCTAGAGTAGAGGTTATAAAGAGACAAGAGGAGGGTTGAGAAGAACAATGGATGCTTAATGTATGTAGAAGTTTTAATTAACTTGGCTGTACAAGTGTGGAGATGGATAGAGTTGATAGTAGCACATTATAGTGAGTAGTAACTGGTTTATAAGTGGGATTATGACTGAAAAAGGTAGTCTGAGGAAGTAAATGTTAGTAGAAAGAAAGCTAAAAAGTAATCTAGGGACTGAATAATACAGTGACCCCAGAGATGATTGAGAATTGTGGTTAAGGGTACAAATGCAAGAGAGTCCTTCTGTGAGCTAGAACAGATACACATCACTATTGCAGGGTGATGAGAATATGGAGAAACAAGGGAAAACTACAATCAGTGTGACCTATAGATTGTGGTTAACAGCAATACTGTAATATTCTTGCATCAATGCCAAGCTGTACTGTGCTGATAATGGAGGTGTATGGAAAAAGTGTGCCAAATGTGTGCTATGAACAATGATTGGTGGTAATAGTCTGATGACATTATCTCATAATCTGTAACAAATATTCCACCAGGGTATGGAGTTGTATAGGAAATCTACACATCTGTATGATTGTTTTACATGTTCACAATATCTGTTACAAAAATATATTTTTAAAAAATAATATGGGTTGGGGGGGAAATGTGCCAAATGTAAGATAAGGACTATAGCTGGTAATAATATTTTGACGACTCTCTTGCATAGTTTGTGACAAATGTTTCACACCAATGCAATGAGTTGGTTGAGGGATGATGTATGAGACCCCTGTGTGATGTTATGTATGTTTATTTTGTAAGCTCGCAATTTTTATTATACAGTTATTGTTTATGTGTGTTCATGTGTGAATGATATACTTCAATAAAAAATTTTAAAATAAAAAAAACAGCAAAAAAAAATAAAATATAGGGAAGAGGATGTAGCTCAATCAGTTGGGCTCCCATCTATCTTAGGGGAGGTCCTGGGTTCATGTCCCAGGGCCTCCTTGTGAAGGCAGGCTCACCCACAAGTGCCACTGAGTGCCGCCCAGCCTGCAGAGGCCACGGAGAGAGCCGACTCAGCAAGGTGACACAACAAAAAAAACGGGAAGACCAAAACACAGAAAAGCGTGCAGCAAATGGACACAGAGAGCAGACGTAAGCAAGCCAAGAATGCACTGCAAATGGACACAGAAAGCAGACCGCATACACACACACAAAGCCACAAGGGAGGTATAAATATATATATATATATATAGGAGGTTCCCATATGCCCCACTCCCCACACCCCCCACTTTTCCCACATCAACAACTTCTTTCATTAGTGTGGTACATTCATTGCAATTGATGAATACATTTTGGAGCACTGCTACACAGCATGGATTATAGTTTACATTGTAGTTTACACTCTCTCTTCCAATCCATTCAGTGGGTTATGGCAGGATATATAAATATATAATGTCCTGCATCTGTCCCTGCAACATCATTCAGGATAACTCCAAGTCCCAAAAATGCCCCATATCATATCTCCTTTTTAACTCTCCCTGCCTTCAGCAACTCCCTTGGCCACTCTCTCCACATCAATGATATAATTTCTTCCATTGCTAGAATCACAATAATTCTATAGTAGAATACCAATAAGTTCACTCTAATCCATGTTTTATTCCTCCTTCCCAGGGAAATTTTTAAAATTCTGAGGCCGAGACCTCAGGCCACACCAAATAAATGAGAATTTCTGGGGGTAGGATACAAGGTTTCAGTATTTTTTAAAGTTTCTTAGGATATTCCAAGGTGCCAACAAGTTTGAGAACTACCATTCTAACAGCTAAGAATATCAAGTTAATACATTTGCGACTTAGGGACCCAAAAGTAAACAGAAAGATATTCAGTTCCTATACATCCATCATGAATCTAATCTTTAGCAATTTCCCATCATTTAATTTACCTTTTCTATGATTTGTAACGGGTATTTTCTAGTTCTTATTCCATTTTGAGTATGTTAGCCAAACCCTGATTTCCTTTTATTAAATTATAGCAGCATTCAGTTAGCATAAGAGGCCAAATTCAAAGATGTTGACCTATCTTACTGGTGTATTTGCATCTCAGGATGCCAAGGAGAACAGCTATCTGATTTCAGAAAGTCTTTTCCTCTCCTTCATCTTCTTTATTACCCTTGGAGCTGTGTGAGAGCCTTTATAATTTACCTTTTCACTAACGAGAGTAAAATGCCTGTGCTGCACATTCCATTGCACCCACTGCAAACTTAACAACGGAATTTATGACATGTGCGCTTACCAGAATGTCTATGATGCTCAGGTTCACTCATCCCCAGTCTTAAATTGGCCCTCTCAATGCTGTTTCAATCTATATGGACTCAATCACACACAGGGTACAAATGGTTCAAAGAAATTCACATAATAGCAAGGCAGAGGATGTAGTTTCTGTCAGAGAAAACCATTGTTAACTATGATTGAAAAGACATGAATCCTGCTAAAGATATGAAGCACTGTTATATCTGTTGAAGCTTGGGGGTAATAAATATCCAAAAGTTAAACTTAAAATTCCTCTGGGAGCCCCAGGAACCTTCTGAACATCACAGGGACACCCACAAATTATGATAAGTGTAGTAAAGCCATTTTACATATTAATAAACAAAGGTTGCAAGGTTTACAATAGGCCACAAAAAATAAGTATTGAATTGACACTTAGACTTGTAGGGTGTCTCTCGCCAGTGGACTGAACGTGTCCTTTTACCTGTGCCCATGTACTCAGAAGCTATATTCCCTGCCTAATAAAATATATATGGTTTGATAAGAAGGAGAATACTACTTCATCTCCTCACCAAAGACCCCAGAGAGCTAAGTGCCCAGCTTTGCACCTAAAGTTGAAAAGCCAATAAATTATACAGAAGTAAATAGTTTAATTTTCTTACCCCACATCAGGTTTCCCCATTTTAGGCTTTGGAGGGGATTCTAGCAATTCAAAATATTTAATAACAGCTGTGACATGGCTCAAAACTATCAGAGAATATACCAGGAGCAGGTCTTGGCAAGTACCTGCTGCACAGAAAGTGGCCCTTTACATTTCTGGATATTGGGACCATCTTGAGGTTCTTAGGAAAAGATCCTGGTGTCAAGGAAATATTCAGAGGGCTTGGGTTAGTGCATACATATCAAATGGTAAGGAGGCATTTCAATATTTCAATAACTGGTATGGCTATATATAGTAGATATTAGCCCTCACTCCAAATACTTAGTTGGTTTTGTACAATTCTAGCATTGATTCTATTTACTGGCCAGAGAATGAGTTTTATTTGGATTTTTCGTCTGACATTTTTTTGTCCTGGTTAGGCCATTACACTTTTTTTCCCTGCCTCTTAAAAATTTACTTGCAAGTTCCCTCCTACTCACTAAAATAAAACATCTCAAACGTTAACGAGAGCGAGAGAGAGAGAGAAATAGAAGGAGAGAGATACAAGAGAGACTGGCACATCTAGACAATGATTCCAATTACATAAACAATCCTCCCCACAGCCTTTCCTAATATTCCAGGTTTGCAAAGGACTTGGCACCACAGGTTTATGCCACTCACAATCAGTCCCTCCATTTATCAATTTTACTTTGCACGGTAGTCGGCAAGAATACAAAGATGCAGGAATAATGATAATCTGAGCATAGCCTCTAGATAGTAATGACTGTTGGCTGGAGAAGCTGCTGAGATGCAATAAAATGCATGTTAAGCAGCATTCTTATTCTGTAGTCTATCAGATGCCCTAAGATATCTCCTGATGGCATGTGGCAAGCTATCAGTCAATTCTATTTGGCTATTCAGTGAGCAGAGAAGGGAATGTGTTTCTGCTGCAAGCAAAATCTTGTCCTGGGATAATTCTGCTGGATACCATGAAGTTAACTCTACTTCCCAGCAGTCACTGATTGAGTTGCAAAAAGCCAGAGTCCCTTGTCTGTCTGATCATGATTTCTGCATCTTTTATGCTATTAACCTTTATTCACTCCAATTGCAAAATGCTCTTTTTTATTTGGTCTCTGAATTTAATAGATTGACAGTCTGAAAGATTGAACCATGTAGCTCTGGCCAGAGACATGCATAGAAGTGTTCAGACAGGAGATACCCAAGATGATAAATACAGAGGCACCAGGAAGTTCTCCCTATCCCTTAAAACTACATCTACTTCCTAAAATAGGAACCCTCTCCATTGAAGTATCATGCCCTTTAGCGTAAGGTATTATTTCCTTTTAGAATGTTAACACTGCTCAAATGAGTGACTCTAAATGTAATCAGTCATTTAAACTATAATGAAATTGGATTTATCAGATCCTTTCCTGAAAGAAACCTTTGAAAGTGAAGGAATGAGACATACCTGAAGATTCTTATAAACTAAAGATAAGAAATATGTTTGAGGGAAAATAAGATGAAGAAAGATAGCTGGATGATTAAAAAACATATGGTTGCCTTACTCACGTGACAGAAGGTTAATTGCTTTCTAATATATATTATCTCCATGCATTCTCTTCTTCATCCTAGTAGTAATCATTGTTTTTACTTGGACCTATTATTCTTTGAAAAAAAGAATTGACTTACCAGAATCCGTTACAGCCATGTGTAATCACATGATTAAGAATGGCCATTGAAATATAAGGGTAAGTAGTGGGCTTACAAGAAGGATGCTTAAAGGAACCTAACTTTTCAAAGTGGGGACCCTGTTGTCATCTCCTACTTACTCCTCTTTCCAGCCTCTTCATAATACCTTGAATTCTAGCAATCAGCTTATATGCCACAACCAATCATAAATTAATTCCTTTGTATGCTCTTAACTCCTTGACCCCTGTCTCATGTCACCTTATTGTCTTATCAGAACTGTTACCTTGGGAACCTCACATTTTCCCTAGTCTGTATCTTTACCCACACAACTCAACTGGACTGGAGAAAGGCACAAACCATGGTCTCACTTTAAATTCATGGCTACTAACTCTTAAAGTCACCTGAAATTTGTATATTTCTTTAGTCCATTCATTATTCCCCTCTTGGAAAGCTGCCATATCTTCTGTCTTCTCAGAGCTCTAACAGCTCCTCTCCTATCTTCACTCTCAATAACATTATTTCACCTTTCTCTCAGTGAAGTTATTTCACTGATGAAATAGATTTAATCAGAGGCAAAATGGCATCTGAGTGAATACACCTCATAATCTCTCCTGCAAAGAAGCGGCTGAGTAGGGTTGGAGTCCTGCTGGACCAGGCTGTTTCAGGTGTTTGCAGGGCAGGAGGTGTCTGGATGTTGATTTGGTGGGACGGTGACAGAGGAGATTCTTGCAAGAGGTAGAATTTTGGGTCTCTAACATGGAGGTCAGAGGTTGTGGGTGGGGCCCTTCCCCCTGGGACTGGCAGCCTGGCTGCAGCGATTCCTGAAGGCTTTATTGTGTGGGGTGTTCCCAAGCCCTGAGCGGGCTGTCTGGGGGACTTGAAGGGCAGGAGGTGTCTGGATGTCGATTTGGTGAGACAATGACAGAAGAGATTCTTGTGAGAGGTGGAATTTTGGATTTCTGACACAGAGGTCAGAAGTTGTGGGTGGGACCCCTCCCCCTAGGGCTAGCGGTCCTGCCGCTGTGATCCATGAAGGCTTTGTTGTGCTGCGGTGCTCCCAGGCCCTGTGTTAACCAGATGCATGGTTCCCAGGTCTGTGTCCCCTAAACCCTGGTGGCCCACACTCCAGAGACTCACACACCTTGGGTCTGCAATATCATGGACTTCCCATCCACAAATCCATCATGCCCTGAGGTCCGTCTGAGGACCTTGATTACCCTAGCCCTCGGCGTTTTGTGTTGTTGTTTTTTTTTTCTCTCTCTCCTTGAAATTAGAGGAGTGTACCAGCTGACTTGGGGAGAGTCTGGGAAGAAAGGAGAGGTGAATCTGCTGCGAAAACCCAATTTACCTAAATGTCCTGGGATAGGAAACTTCCTCTGGGAGAAGGTAGAGTCTGAAAATCAATTAGACCTCTCCTAGCACACCTAAGGGGGAGTGAGTGTAGGAGGTGCTATCCAAGCTTCCAATAGCATATTTGGGGTTTCTGGTGAGGTGTAAGTGCTCTCACACTGGAAATAAAGAGTCATAGTCCTGTGTTGAGTTGGTTCAACAAGGACCCACTAGAATCTCCTACTGGGCCTCTCAGGCAGCTTTCCTGCTGCCCTGGGAGAGAGAGAAGTGAGGAAGAGAAAAAGGGGGAAGGTCAGATCCCTGGAATGTATTATTTAACTGCAAAGAGGATTCCTAGCTTGAAACATTGGTTTTTTTTTGTTTGTTTGTTTTGTCGTGGTTGCTAATATTGCATTGTCTCCTGATCTTTTCTCCCATTTTATCCCCCAAAGTCCTTTTTCATTTATTTAGGGTTTTTTCTCTTTTTCTTGTTTGTCCCCCCCCTTTCTTTCCCCCCTTTTTTCTCTTTTCTTTTTTCTTTTCCTACTTTTTCTTCATTTTTATTTTATTTTATTTATATAATAGGTGCTGCAGGGAGCACTTCACACTTGCTGTGTTTCCTCATCCTCCATTTTTTGTTTCTGTGTGTATTGATTTTGGTGACCTATACTATCTGCTTCCCCCACATCTTTCTATCCTCCATCATCTACTGTTTCTTTTACATTACACCTCCCTTTCTTTGCCCACCAAATTGTCTGGCTTTTATTTCGAATACCTTTGTTCTGTTTTCTGTCTTTTATCCACTTTTGATATTATTGTCTTTCTTTTCTCTTTCCCTCTCCCATGAAAACACTGGCCATTTAATTCATACTATATTCCTCCCCATATTCAGTTCACCATCTCATTATAGGTACTCTACTTACTGCTATAACTCTACACAACTTACATGAGTATAATATCCATTCTCTTAGATTTCACATTGTGGCTCTGTTAATATTTATTATCAATACTACTACATACATTTTCTTTTCTTACTCATTTTGCTTTCCCTGGCCCTAATATTTTCCTTCAAAGTGAACTTAGCCAGCAACAAAAAAATAGAGTAAGAAGAACAAAGTGACAAAGAGAAGGCATAACACTTACACACGAACAACAACTACAAGGGACGCTCCATAAGATTAAGTGCTGATTTCTCATCTGAAAATATGGAGGCAAGAAGGCAGGAGTATGATATAGTCAAGGTACTAAAAGAAAAAAAATTCCAACTAAGAATACTCTACCCAGCTAAAGTAGCATTCAAAAATGATGGACAGTTCAAAATATTCACAGATAAACAGAAATTAAAAGAGTATGCCAACAAGAACCCGGCCCTTCAAGAAATACTAAAGGGAGTTCTGCAAGAAAAAAGAAAAAAGCAGGAGAGGAAGAGTTGGAGGAGAGTGTAAGAGCAACTAAAAAGACAAAAGGAGAAGAAAAAAACAAAATATGACAAGCACAAGTCGTAACAAAATATGGCTAACATAAGTAATTCCTTGAAAGTAATAACACTGAATGTCAATGGATTAAACTCATATGTCAAAAGATTCAGACTGGAAGACTGGATAAGGAAATATGACCCATCTGTATGCTGTGTACAAGAAACACATCTTAGACCCAGGGATTCAAGGAGGTTGAAAGTGAATGGCTGGAAAACAATCTTACAAGCAAACAATAACCAAAAAAGGTCAGGAGTAGCTATACTAATATCAGAAAAAATAGACTTTAAGTGCTAAACAATTGTGAGAGATAAAGATGGATACTACATATTAGTGAAAGGGATAATCTTTCAAGAAGAATGAACAATCGTAAATATTTATGCTCCTAACAAGGGCGCCTCCAAATACATGAGGCAACCACTGGAAAAACTAAGTGAAAGAATAGACATCTCTACAATTATAGTGGGAGACTTTAATACACCACTTACAACTTTGGACAGAACATCTCAAAAGAGAATCAATAAAGAAACAAAAACTTTAAACAGTATGTTAGAGGAGCTGGATCTAATAGACATATACAGATCATTACACCTGAATACAGCAGGATATAAGTTTTTCTCAAGTGCATATGGATCATTCTCCAAGATAGACCATAAGCTAGACTGCAAAGAAAGCCTCAATGAATTCAGAAAGATCAAAATCACACAAAATAATATCTCTGACCACAGTGGAGTGAAGCTGGAAAACTGTAAGGGCCAGAGGCCCAGATTTCACAACAAGATATGGAAATTAAACAGCACACACTTAGAAAACAGTGGGTCAAAGAGGAAATCTCAAAAGGAATTAATAACTACCTTGAAACTAATGAAAATAATAACACAACATACAAAAATTTATGGGATGCAGCAAAAGCAGTACTGAGAGGGAAATTTATAGCCATAAATTCATACATCAAAAAAGAAGAAAGAGCAAAAATTGAAAACTAACTGCACATTTAGAAGAATTAGTAAAAAAACAACAAAGTAACCCCACAGGAAGAAGAAAAAAATAAATAACAAAGATAAGAGCAGAACTAAATGAAATAGAAAATAAGAAAGCACTTGAAAAGATAAACAAGACCAAGAACTGGTTGTGTGATAAGATCAATAAAATTGACAAACCATTAGCTAGACTAACAAAGAAAAAAAGAGAGAAGATGCAAATACACAAAATTAGAAATGAGAAAGGAGATATCACCACTGACCCCACAGAAATAAAGACTATCATGGTGGTAGTGTTGCCCAGAGTTTCTTTAAGAAAGAGCTTGTCGGCGGCGTTGGAGACTCTTTGGGACCGGATTGTTTCGGGATTTTTGCTGGTCCGGAGGTGTCTGGACATCGATTTGGAGGGAAGGTAACAGAGAGGATTCGTCTGTGAAATATACACGGAGATACCAGCTACCTGCAGAGGATTCCCTTCTTGGGTAGGCGGAGACGAGGCATCTAGCCCCGCTCGGTGGGGCTGAGCCAGGCCGGGCCGGGCCGCGGTAGCGTTTGGAGCCGGGCGGGGCCGGTGCAGGCCCCGGCTGCGGGCCGCGGTAGCGCTTGGAGCCGGGCGGGGCCGGTGCAGGCCCCCGCTGCAGGCCGCGGTAGCGCTTGGAGCCGGGCGGGGCCGGTGCAGGCCCCCGCTGCGGGCCGCGGTAGCGCTTGGAGCCGGGCGGGGCCGGTGCAGGCCCCGGCTGCGGGCCGAGGTAGCGCTTGGAGCCGGGCGGGGCCGGTGCAGGCCCCCGCTGCAGGCAGCGGTAGCGCTTGGAGCCGGGCGGGGCCGGTGCAGGCCCCCGCTGCGGGCCGCGGTAGCGCTTGGAACCGGGCGGGGCCGGTGCAGGCCCCGGCTGCGGGCCGCGGTAGCGCTTGGAGCCGGGCGGGGCCGGTGCAGGCCCCGGCTGCGGGCCGCGGTAGCTCTTGGAGCCGGGCGGGGCCGGTGCAGGCCCCGGCTGCGGGCCGCGGTAGCGCTTGGAGCCGGGCGGGGCCGGTGCAGGCCCCGGCTGCGGGCCGCGGTAGCGCTTGGAGCCGGGCGGGGCCGGTGCAGGCCCCGGCGGGTACGGAGCCGGGCAGGGCCGGTCCAGGCCGCGGTGGCGGGAGGTGGATGCCGGAGCCGGCTGGGCCGCTGTAGCGAGCGGAGCTGGGCGGAGCCAGGCCAGGCCAAGGCGGCGTGAGGAGCCGGGCAGAGCCGGTCCAAGCCTCCGCGGCGGGCGGAGCCGGGCCTGCGGAGGGGTTTCTGTTTTTTTTTTGTTTGTTTGTTTGTTTGTTTGTTTGTTTTTTTTTTTTTAATTTTACTTAAATTTTTTTTTTTTTTTTTTTTTTTTTTTTTTGAGCATCTGCAGTACTGGGGAGTTCGTGGGCCCTGGGCGGCCTATTGGGGGTTTGTGGGAAGGGAGGTGCTTGCAGACCCATTTGGGCAGACAGACGGGGGGGTTTTAGGGCAAAGCGGGGGGAAGTTGTTGTTTTAGATAGTGTTGCAATTGTGACACGTGTGTACCTGTATCTCTCTTCTCCCTATCCGTTCCCCACCGTTTGCCCATCCTCTTTTTTTTTCTTCCTTTCTTCTTGCCTTTCTTTTTTCTCTATTATAATTAGTTTGTTTTTGTTTTTGTTTTTTTTCGGTTTTCTCTTTCCCTCTTGTCCCTCATCTTCCACTTATTTTTACTTTAATTCAAGTATACAATAGGTGCTACAGGGAACACCTCACATTTGCTGGGTTTTCCCATCCTCCACTGCCTCATTTCTGTGTGAACTGATTTAGGCTACCTACACTATCCCCCTTCCCCTGCATCTTGATATCCACTATCATCTACTGTCTCTCCTATATTCCACCCCCCACCTCCCGTTCTTTGATCCACAAAGTGTCTAACTCTTAATTTCTAATACCTTTGTTCTGTTTTCTGTCTATTATCCACTCTTGAAACTATTACCTTTCTTTTCTTTTTCCCTCTCTCATGAAAACAATAGCTGTGTAGTTCATACCATATTCCTCCCAAATTCAGTCATCAACTTCATAAAAGGTACCCTACCTACAGCTATAACTCTATACAATCTACATGAATCTAACCTCCATCCTTCCAGATCTCATATTCCTGCTTTATTAACATACATCACCAATACAACTTTACACTTTTCCCTTGCTTACACAATTGCCTTTCCCCAACACTAATACTTTCCTCTAAAGTGAACTTAACCAACAACAAGTAACTAGAATAAGAAGAAAAAAGTGACAAAGAGAAGATATAACACCTGTGCAAAAATAACAACTAATTAACCTCCAAGAGCAGACAAAGAAGCTAAGGAACTGATTAAATTCGTCAAAATAAAGAGATGACCAGAAAGCAACAAAAATCTACGAACCAAACCAATAATCAGGAAAACATGGCTGAATCCAATCAACAAACCAATAATCACGAAGGGGAGCAAAACTTGGCACAAGCAATGAAAGATCTCAGAACATTTATCACTGACAAATTTGATGCAGTAATGAAAGAGGTTAACAACATGAAGACATCACTTGGAGGGGAAATTGCAGACATACGCAAAAACATAACAGATATGATGGGAATGAACACCACAGTTCAAGAAATCAAAAATACACTTGCAGCAAATATCAGCAGACTAGAAGAGACAGAGCAGAGAATTAGTGATGTGGAAGACAGTACATCAGAAATTAAACAGATAGTAGAAGGGGTCAATAAGAAGATAGAAAAAATCCAATTAGGATTTAGGGACCTGAATGACAATGCAAAACGCTCAAACATACGTATTATAGGCATTCCAGAAGGTGAAGAGAAGGGAAAGGGGTCAGAAAGAGTGTTGCAGGAAATAATGACTGAAAACTTCCCAAATCTACTGAAAGAGACAGATGTACATATCCAAGAAGCACAGCGCACTCCACAAGTCATAAACCCCAACAGGCCCACCCCAAGACATATACTTGTCAAATTATCCAATGCTCAAGACAAAGAGAAGATCCTAAAAGCAGCAAGAGAAAAGAAAACCATCACATACAAGGGAAGCTCAATTAGATTAAGTGCTGATTTCTCTTCTGAAACCATGGAGGCAAGAAGACAGTGGTATGATATAGTCAAGGTACTAAAGGAAAAAAATTTCCAACCAAGAATACTCTACCCAGCTAAACTAGCATTCAAACATGATGGAGAGTTCAAAATATTCGCAGACAAACAGAAACTGAAAGAGTATACCAACAAGAAACCTCCCCTTCAAGAAATTCTAAAGGGAGTTCTGCAGGAAGAAAGGAAAAAACAGGAAAGGCAAAGTTGGAGGAGAGTATAAGACCAACAACAACAACAAAAAAGACAAAAAAAAATATACAAACAAAATATGACAAACACAAATCCAATCAAAATATGGCTAACACAAATAATTCCTTGATAGTAATAACACTGAATGTCAATGGATTAAACTCACCTATCAAAAGATTCAGACTGGGACACTGGATAAGGAAATATGACCCATCCATATGCTGTCTACAAGAGACACATCTTAGACCCAGAGACGCATGGAGATTGAAAGTGAAAGGCTGGAAAACAATCATACAAGCTAACAATAACCAAAAAAAGGCAGGAGTAGCTATATTAATATCAGACAAAATAGACTTTAAATGTGAAACAATTGTGAGAGACAAAGAAGGATACTACATTTTAGTCAAAGGGAAAATCTGTCAAGAAGATCGAACAATCATAAATATCTATGCCCCTAACAAGGGTGCCTCTAAATACGTCAGGCAAACGCTGGAAAAACTAAGTGAAAGAATAGATACATCTACAATTATAGTGGGGGATTTTAATACACCACTATCAATTCTGGACAGAACATCTCAAAAGAGAATCACCAAAGACACAAAACATCTGAATAGTATATTAGAGGAGCTCGATCTAATAGACATATATAGATCGCTACACCCAAACACAGCAGGATATACATTTTTCTCAAGTGCACATGGATCATTCTCCAAGATAGATCATATGCTAGGCCACAAAGAAAGGCTGAACGAATTCAGAAAGATTGAAATCATACAAAACATTATCTCTGACCACAGTGGAGTCAAGCTGGAGATTTGCAAGGGAAAGAAGCCCAGATTTCACACCACGATTTGGAAATTAAACAACACACTCTTAGAAAAACAGTGGGTCAAAGAGGAAATCTCAAAAGAAATCAATGACTACCTTGAAACAAATGATAATGATAACACAACATACCAAAATTTATGGGATGCAGCAAAAGCAGTACTGAGAGGGAAGTTTATAGCCATAAATTCATATATCAAAAAAGAAGAAAGAGCAAAAATTGAAGAACTAACTGCACATTTGAAGGAATTAGAAAAACAACAACAAAGTAACCCAACAGGAAGAAGAAGGAAGGAAATAACAAAGATAAGAGCAGAACTAAATGAAATAGAAAATAAGAAAGCACTTGAACAGATAAACAAGACCAAGAGCTGGTTTTTTGAGAAGATTAACAAAATTGACAAACCTTTAGCAACACTAACAAAGAAAAAAAGAGAGAAGATGCAAATACACAAAATAAGAAATGAGAAAGGCGATATCACCACTGACCCCACAGAAATAAAGACTATCATAAGAGGATATTTTGAAAAACTATATTCCAACAAAAATGACAATCTAGAGGAAATGGACAAATTCCTAGAAACACATAAACAGCCCATATTGACAAAAGAAGAAATTGATGATCTTAACAAACCAATCACAAGCAGAGAGATAGAATCAGTTATTAAAAATCTCCCAACTAAGAAGAGCCCAGGGCCAGATGGCTTCACAGGTGAATTCTATAAAACATTCCGGAAAGAACTGACACCAATTCTGCTGAAACTATTCCAAACCATCGAAACAGAAAGAACATTACCCAACTCCTTCTATGATGCCAACATTACCCTAGTACCAAAGCCAAACAAAGACATCACAAGAAAGGAAAATTACAGACCAATTTCTCTAATGAACCTAGACGCAAAAATACTTAACAAAATACTTGCTAATCGTATTCAACAACACATTAAACGAATTATACACCACGACCAAGTGGGATTCATCCCAGGTATGCAAGGATGGTTCAACA
This sequence comes from Dasypus novemcinctus, assembly GCF_030445035.2. Classification (NCBI taxonomy): domain Eukaryota; kingdom Metazoa; phylum Chordata; class Mammalia; order Cingulata; family Dasypodidae; genus Dasypus; species Dasypus novemcinctus. The sequence goes on from NC_080676.1 coordinate 92,014,522, forward strand.
TAAGAAAATCAATCAACGTAATACACCATATAAACAGATTGAAGGAAAAAAATCACATGATTATATCTATTGATGCAGAAAAAGCATTTGACAAAATACAGCACCCTTTCTTGATAAAAACACTCCAAATGATTGGAATACAAGGAAATTTTTTGAACATGATAAAGAGTATATATGAAAAACCTAAAGCCAATATTGTTTACAATGGAGAAATCCTAGACTCCTTCCCTCTAAACTCAGGAACAAGACAAGGATGCCCACTGTCGCCGCTCCTATTTAACATTGTCTTAGAAGTACTTGCTCGAGCACTGAGGCAAGAACCAGAAATAAAAGGCATTCAAATTGGAAAGGAAGAAGTCAAAATTTCATTATTTGCAGATGACATGATCCTATACATAGAAAACCCTGAGAGATCTACAACGAAGATTCTAGAACTCATAAATGAGTTTAGTAAAGTCGCAGGTTATAAGATCAATGCGCAAAAATCAGTAGCATTTCTGTACACCAATAATGAGCAAGATCAGGAGGAAATCAAGAAACAAATACCATTCACAATAGTAAATAAAAAAATCAAATACTTAGGAATAAATTTAACTAAAGAGGTAAAGAACTTATACACTGAGAACTATACAAGATTGTTCAAGGAAATCAAAGAAGACCTAAATAAATGGAAGACTATTCCTTGTTCATGGATAGGAAGACTGAACATTATTAAGATGTCTATCCTACCAAAATTGATCTACACATTCAATGCAATCCCAATAAAAATCAATGCAGCCTTCTTTAAGGAATTAGAAAAACTAACTATGAAATTTATTTGGAAAGGAAAGAGACCCCGAATAGCCAAAGACATACTGAAAAAGAAAAACGAAATTGGAGGAATCACACTACCTGACTTCAAAACATACTATAAAGCTACGGTGGTGAAAACAGCATGGTATTGGCATAAGGAGAGACATATAGACCAATGGAATCGAATTGAAAGCTCTGATATAGAACCTCACATATACAACCACATAATATTCGATAAAGCCACCAAACCCTCTCAACTGGGAGAGAGTGGCCTATTCAACAAATGGTGTCTGGAGAACTGGATAGCCATATGTAGAAGAATGAAAGAGGATTACCATCTCACACCTTATACAAAGATCAACTCAAGATGGATCAAAGACCTAAATATAAAAGCCAAGACCATAAAAACCTTAGAAAGCAGTGTAGGGAAACATCTACAGGACCTTGTAATAGGTAATGGATTTATGAATATCTCACCAAAAGCACGAGCAGCAAAAGAACTAATAGATAAATGGGACTTCCTCAAAATTAAAGCCTTCTGCACCTCAAAGGAGTTTGTCAAGAAAGTAAAAAGGGAGCCCACACAGTGGGAGAAAATATTTGGCAATCATATATCTGATAAGAAACTTATAACTTGCATATATAAAGAACTCCTACATCTTGAAAATAAAAAGATAAACAATCCATTTAAAAAATGGGAAAAAGACTTAAACAGACACTTCTCCGAAGAAGAAATACAAATGGCAAGAAAGCACATGAAAAAATGTTCCAAATCTCTAGCTATCAGGGAAATGCAAATCAAAACCACAATGAGATACCATCTTACACCCATAAGATTGGCAGCTATGAAAAAAACAGAAGAATACAAGTGCTGGAGAGGATGTGAAGGAAGGGGAACACTCATCCACTGCTGGTGGGAATGCAGAAGGATCCAACCATTCTGGAGAACAGTATGGCGGTTTCTCAAAAAACTAGCCATAGATTTGCCATATGACCCAGCAATACCACTGCTGGGAATATACCCAGCAGAACTGAAAACAAGAACACAAACCAATATATGTACACCAATGTTCATAGCAGCATTGTTCACTATTGCCAAAAGTTGGAATCAACCCAAATGCCCATCAACAGACGAGTGGATCAATAAAATGTGGTATATACACACAATGGAATACTACTCGGCTGTAAGAACAAACACACTACAAACACATGTGATAACATGGATGAATCTTGAGAACCTTATGTTGAGTGAAGCAACCCAGACATTGAAGGACAAATACTACATGACCTCAATGATATGAAATAAACAAGCTGCCCTAGATAGCAAGAGACTGAACGATAGGCTTGCAGGAAATCGGAGGGTGGAGGAAGGATATGAGCTGATGTCTGCAGGGGTGGAATTTAAGACGAGATGGTGGTAAGTATGAACACAAAGAAGAGATAAAAGGGGGGCAAGGGGTTGCCTTTGCTTGGGGCTTTGCGGGTTTGAGGGTGGCTGGGGAGGGACGGGTGGGTAACGTTGCCCAAAAGTGGGGGGAGGGAGGGGTAGCATACGAACCAGGAGAGGGTCAGGTGTTGGTGGAGAGTAAAATGCCGAGAAAATCATATCAAAATATAATAAAGAGGGTTACCTGTTTAGAATGCTCGGAGGGGAGGGTCTGATGCAGGACGGGCTCCTGGGGAATGTCTAAATGCTCATTCTGCCAGAGTGGGTGACACCATGGGGTAGAAACCCAAGTAGTGAGAGTGGGGGTGGACCCACATCCTGGGGAGGACTAATGCCATCCAATAGAGGGAACTGTATCCCTCGAGAGAAAGGGTGGCTCCCAGGGCATTGGGGCAGTTGAGCAAGTTAGGCCCTGAACACTATTCCATCTATCTCTGGAAGTGGCTCCTCAGGAAACGGAGGTTGGCTATCACTGAGGGCACTAAGGTGGAAGGGAAAATGGACGTTAAATGTGTGGAACCAAAGTAAATGGGGGGTAAGAGAGGAGTTTCTTGAGAGTACACAAGGATGGATATAAAACATGTAATATTACACCATAACATATAGGAGATGACAGACTGATAATGTAAACCATAATGTAAAACATAGGATAACTAAAAATGTAAAGAACTGTGTATCCTAAAGTATGCACCATAATGTAAATACAGATGTCACCTTGTTAGAAAGCTAATGTCTCAGACTCTGTACATCACTTTAAGTAAATATGATATGAATAGGGCGTAAGAGTATCACTGTGGAAGGGAAAAGGTTTTCTGGTGGATGTGTGGGAGTGCTGTATATTATATATATACATTGCTGTGGTCTAGGACTCCTGTGAAGAAAAGCTGAATAATTAGGGGGGGGGGGGAAAAAAAAAATAGGATGTGGAATTTTTTCAAGTCAACATTCTTTATCTAAGTTCTTTATCTAACTTTATCCAAGTTCTTTATCTATCCTTTAAACTCATCGCTATATGCCATTCCCTAGTAAGGGACCATGACATTATATTGGGCTTCAAATTTCGGGGAGTTCTGGATCACAGAGTGTTTCAACAATGGCAATGGAGGGATACTGGTATGGGATACCAATGACAGATGATATATGACTGTCAGGGAGCTGTACAGAACATATGTCCAGGGTGCATGGTAATGTTTGGATATACTCATAGTGGCAACAATTAAAAACCACAGTAGGGGGGGTACTGGGTTCCCGGCCAGTGGTGCTCTGTCGTGGTCCCTAGGGGAGCAGCGACAGTCTCCCAGGTACAGTGGTGGGGACCGGGAGGCAGTGAGGGTTCAACAGTGAGCCCCTGATACTAATGACTATGCTTGTGAGCTGATAAACCCAAAATAATAACAAGGCCTAGAGCAACTTTGTGCCTGGGAATTTCCTTCTGTCAGCCTTCATGTTACTCAAATGTGGCCAGTCTCGAAGCCAAACTCAGCATGTAAATGCAATGCCTTCCCCCCAGCGTGGGACATGACACCCGGGGATGAGCCTCCCTGGCAACGAGGGACCACTATCAACTACCAACTGATGATGCAACTGGAAAATGACCTTATACGGAAGGTTCAATGCGGATCAGCAGAATATCCATGTCTACATAAAATACCATGACTTTAAAATGCTGTTTGACCTAAAGTAAGGGGGAAATGGAAAGGAGAAATGAGTTTATATGGCTACGAGTTTCTAAAAAAGAGTCTGGAGGCTGGCAGAAGGTTTGCCCTCATGCACAACTGAGCAGAGTCAGAGAGACAGATAAAGCAGATACAACCCCCAGATATTGGTTCCTTTGAGGGCTAAAGAGACCCATGGGAGTTATGGTCATGGCCGATGGGGTTAACTACCAGGGCAGATGGCCCCTCTTTGGAAATGGTGTTTATGTGTGATGAATCTGGACTCAGATGGGATCTCCCTTCATAAGACTTTCATGCTAATGTGCTGGAGGTGCAGTTAATGTTGGGGTTTAAGATATATTTAGGGGATTTGAATCTCTGGACTGACAATGTGATAGCCAGATCCTGAGCCTCAACAGACTCCAGCACCTACAATCTGATTTATTGGACTTACCACACTCAGCTAAGATGGAGGTGAAGGACAACCACCACACCATGGAGCCTAGAGTGATTACAACTGAAAATGGGAGGATTGCATCCAGCATCCAGGTGGAATCTGAGCCTCCTCTTGACATAAAGGTGCAATGGACACAACCAATCCAGTGTCCACATAGAAGAGGTGGCATTGGATTGGGAAAAGTGGACATAATGGACAAAGGGTATGGGGAAAGGCAGGAAGAGATGAGAGGTGGAGGCGTCTTCGGGACATGGAGCTGCCCTGGATGGTGCTTCAGAGGTAATCACCGGACATTGTAAATCCTCACAGGGCCTACATGATGGAATAGAGGAGAGTATGGGCCATGATGTGAACCAATGTATATGAGGTGCAGAGGTGCCCAAAGATGTACTTACCAAATCCAATGGATGTGTCATGATGATGGGAACGAGTGTTGTTGGGGGGGGGGGGAGAGGGGGGGTGGGGGGGTGGGGTTGAATGGGACCTCACATATATATTTTTAATGTAATATTATTACAAAGTCAATAAAAAATAAAAAAAAAAAAAAAAAAAAAAAAAAAAAAGACTATCATAAGAGGATACTTTGAAAAACTATATTCCAACAAAAATGACAATTCAGAGGAAATGGACAAATTCTTAGAAACACATAAGCAGCCTATATTGATGAAAGAAGAAATTGATGATCTCAACAAACCAATCACAAGTAAAGAGATAGAAACAGTTATTATAAACCTCCCAACTAAGAAAAGCCCAGGGCCAGATGGCTTCACAGGTGAATTCTACAAAACATTCCAGAAGGAACTAATGCCAATCTTGCTGAAACTCTTCCAAAAAATTGAAACAGAAGGAACATTACTGAACTCATTCTATGATGCCAACATTACCCTAGTACCAAAGCCAAATAAAGACACCACAAGAAAGGAAAATTACAGACCAATTTCTCTAACGAACCTAGACGCAAAAATCCTCAACAAAATACTTGCTAACCATATTCAGCAACACATTAAACGAATTATACACCATGACCAAGTGGGATTCATTCCTGGTATGCAAGGATGGTTCAAATTAAGAAATCAATTAATGTAATACACTATATAAACAGATTGAAGGGAAAAAATCACATGATCCTATCTATAGATGCCAAAAAAGCATTTGACAAAATACAGCACATTTTATTTATAAAAACACTGTAAAAGATGAGAATAGAAGGAAATTTTCTGAACACAATAAAGAGTATATATGAAAAACCCACAGCCAACATCATTTACAATGGTGAAATCCTAAAATCTTTCCCTCTAAGATCAGGAACAAGACAAGGATGCCCACTCTCACCTCTTCTATTTAACATTGCCTTAGAAGTACTTGCTAGGGCACTGAGGCAAGAACCAGATATAAAAGGCATTCAAATTGGAAAGGAAGGAGCCAAAATTTCATTATTTGCAGTTGACATGATCCTATATATAGAAAACTCTAAGAGGTCTACAACAAAGCTTCTAGAACTCACAAATGAGTTTAGTAAAGTCACAGGTTATAAGATCAATGCACAAAAATCAGTAGCATTTCTGAACATGATTAATGAGCAAGCTCAGGAGGAAATCAAGGAACAAACACCATTTACAATAATCAATTAAAAAGTCAAATACATAGGAATAAATTTAACCAGAGATGAAAAAAACTTATACACAGAGAACTACACAGCCCTTTTCAAGGAAATCAAAGAAGATCTAAATAAATGGAAGAACATTCCCTATTCATGGATAGAAAGACTAAATACTATTAAGATGTCTATCCTACCAAAACTGATCTACACATTCAATGCAATCCCAATAAAGATCAACACATCATTCTTTTTTTTTTTTTTTTAAAGATTTATTTATTTATTTAATTTCCCCCCCTCCCCTGGTTGTCTGTTCTTGGTGTCTATTTGCTGTGTCTTGTTTCTTTGTCCGCTTCTGTTGTCGTCAGCAGCACGGGAAGTGTGGGCGGTGCCATTCCTGGGCAGGCTGCTCTTTCTTTTCACGCTGGGCGGCTCTCCTCACGGGCGCACTCCTTGCGCGTGGGGCTCCCCCACGCGGGGGACACCCTTGCGTGGCACGGCACTCCTTGCGCGCATCAGCACTGCACATGGCCAGCTCCACACGGGTCAAGGAGGCCCGGGGTTTGAACCGCGGACCTCCCATATGGTAGATGGACGCCCTAACCACTGGGCCAAAGTCCGTTTCCCCACATCATTCTTTAAGGAACTAGAAAAACTAGCTATGAAATTTATTGGAAAGGAAAGAGGCCCCAAATAGCCAAAGACATATTGAAAAAGAAAAATGAAATTGGAAGAACCACACTACCTGACTTCAAACCATACTACAAAGCTACAGTAGTGAAAACAGCATGGTATTGACACAAGGAAAGACACACAAACCAATGGAACCGAACTGAGAGTTCTGATATAGATCCTCATATATAGAGTCATACAATATTCGATAAAGCCACCAAAGCCTCTCAACTGGGACAGAATGGCCTATTCAACAAATGGTGCCTGGAGAACTGATATCCATATGTAAAAGAATGAAAGAGGATTACCATCTCACACCTTATATAAAAATCAACTCAACATAGATCAGAGACCTAAATATAAGAGCCAAGATCATAAAGACTTTGGAAAGCAGTGTAGGGAAGCATATACAAGACCTTTTAATAGGAAATGGCTTCATGAACTTCACACCAAAAGCATGAGCAGCAAAAGAACAAATAAATTTGTTCAAAATTAAAGCCTTCTGCACCTCAAAGGAGTTTGTCAAGAAAGTGAAAAGAGAGCCTACAGAATGGGAGAAAATATTTGGTAACCCTATATCTGATAGGAGACTTATAACCTGCATATATAAAGAATGCCTATATCTTGAAAATAAAAAGACAAACAAACCATTTTAAAAATGGGAAAAAAGATTTAAACAGACACTTCTCCAAAGAAGATATACAAATGGCTAAAAAAATGCTCAAAATCTCTAGCTATTAGGTACATGCAAATCAAAACTACAATGAGATACCATCTTACTCCCATAATATTGGCAGCTATGAAAAAAACAGAAGACTACAAGTGCTGGAGAGATTGTGGAGGAATGGGAACACTCATCCACTGCTGGTGGGAATGCAGAAGGATCCAGCCATTCTGGAGGACAGTTTGGCGGTTTCTCAAAAAACTAGCTATAGATTTGCCATATGATCCAGGAATTCCACTGCTGGGTATATAAAACAAGGACACAAACCGATATATGCACACCAATGTTCATAGCAGCACTATTCACTATTGCCAAAAGTTGGAATCAACCCAAATGCCCATCAACAGATGAATGGATAAATAAAACGTGGTATATACAAACAATGGAATACTGCTTAGCTATAAGAACAAATACAGTACAAACTCCTGTGATAACATGGATGAATCTTGAGAAACTTACTTTGAGTGAAACAACCCAGTATTGAAGGACAAATACTTCTTGACCTCTCTGATATGAAATAAGTAAACCAAGCTGTCTCAGAGAGCTAGAGACTGGATGATAGGCTTAAAGGAAGTTGGGGGTTAGAGGAAGGTTGTGAGCTGACACCCACATAAGTGAAATCTATGATAAGCTGGAGGTAAGTATCTGTACAGGGAAGGGTTAAAATGGGGGCATAAGGATACCCTTGGGTGGGACTTTCTGGGCTTGAGGGCAGCTAGGGATGGGAGAAAGGGTCAAATGGCCCAAGAAATTGGGGGATGGGTGGGGGGAACATTTGAACATAAGAGATTTTCAGGTATGTGGTTGAAATTATAATGTAGAGAAAACTCTTTAGAAAATGTAATAAGAAAGGTTACCTGTTTAAGATGCTTAAGGGAGGGCATCTGACACAGGGCAAGCTTCTAGGGAGTGTGTGAATGCTCATTTTGTCATAGTACATTGTATCACTGAGTGGAGACCATACAATGAGAGTGAAGGTATACCCACATCCTGGGGAGGACTGATGTTCTCAAACATCAATTTGGGAATTGTATCTCTCGAGAGAACTGACGGCTCCTAATCAGTTAGGGCAGTCGAGTACATTAAGGCCCCAAAATTGTTGCAAGTATCTCTGAATATGGTCCTTCAGGTAATGAAAATTGATTGTCACTGTGGTTCCTGAGGGGAGGGGGAAAGAGGTATTGAATAGATAGAATCAGTGTAACTGTGGGGTAATGGAAGTGTTCCACAAAATCATGCAATGATGCATTTAGAACATGTTAAATTACACCAAATAATGTTTAAAACTCTATAGGCTAAAATGTAAACCATAATGTAAAACATAAGATAACAAAAATTTAGAAATTTGTATAGTCTAAAATATAAACCACAATGCAAACCCAAATGGAACTATGTTTGAAAGCTATTGTTTCAATATCTGTACATCAATTGCAACAAATATAATATGCACATATATAAAGACCATTGCTGGGGAAGGGACAAAGTGTTTGATGTTGGATATGTGGGAGTACATATATTGTATATGTGAATTACTGTGATTTAAAACAAGTAGAATAAAAAAAAAGAAAGGATGTAGACTCTGAGGAATAAATGGCAGAAATTGCCTTGCCACTGTACATACAGGGCAACACCTATAGCAATGATGAAAGGCAAAATGTCAAAAACAAAGCTTTTTCATTTTTTTCATTTTTTGATATCCCAATTTATTTTTACTTTAATTTTTCTAAATTAATATGCATTCTATATCCAACCTTTAAACCCATCACTATATTAAATTTTACTATTAATGGAACCTGACAAAACATTAGGCTTCCTTTTTAAAGAAGTTTCAGACCACAGAGAGGTTCAACTCTGGCAGGGGAGAAACACTGGTGTGGGGTGTTATTGATAGGGGGCACATGGTTGGGTGGGAGTTCTCCAGAGCATGTATACAGTGTACATAAAAATGTTTTGATATTTTCATAGTGGTTTCAGTTAAAAACAACACTTGAGGGAGTGCTGAGTTCCTAACCAGGAGAGCTCTATCACATTCTCCAATGGAACAGCAACAATCCCCCAAGTGCAATGGCAAAGACCAATAAAGACGAATGGTCCAACAAGAGCCCTTGATACTGAAGACTATGCTTACGTGCCTGTGTGCCTGAAATATGAACTAGGCCTAGAGCTGCAGGGTGCCTAAGAGTTACCTCCTGAGAGCCTCCATGTTGCTCAAATGTGGTCAGTCTCAAAGCCAAACTCAGCATGTGAATGCATTACATTCCCCCCAGCATGGGACAAGACTTCCCTGAATAAACCTCCCTGGTGTTGAGGGATTACTACCAAGCACCAGCTGATGATGTAACTAGAAAAATAAAAGGGTCAACTCAGACCAGCAGAATATCTCAGCCTACATGTAATATTAGGTGTTAAAAACTGCTTTATAACTTTGGATAAAAGGGGGAAATGGAAAGGACAAATGAGTTTATATGGCTATGAGTCTCCAAAAAAGAGTCAGGAGGTCATCAGAGGGGTGATGCTTACACATGCCTCAGCAGTATCCCAGAGACAGCCAAAGCAGATAGAAGCCCAGGAACTGGTTCTCCTGAGGGCTACAGAGGCCCACAGGTTCTACATCATGGAAGATGCTCTGGAGTTCAGTGCCATGTCAGCTGGCCCTATTTTGGAGTCCGTGTTTCTGAATGTGAATAGTTGGACTCAGAAATGACCTTTCTACACATGCCTCTTCTGTTACTTTTACCAGGCCTGTGGTTGTTGCTAGGGTTGCTGTATACTCAGAAGACCTGAATCTCTGTACTGTCCATGTGACAACCAGGCCCTGAGCCTCAGCAGACTTGCAACTCCTACCATCTGGTTTATTGGACTTACCTTGGCCAGCTAACAGAGATGTGGAGAAGGTCAACCACCACACCAGGGAGCCAAGAGTGCCTACAACTGCAAGCAGAATTACATCCATCATCCATGTGGAATCTAAGCCCCCTCTTGATATAGAGGGGGAGTGGACATAACCATCCCAGGGTCTGCAGGCTGGATGAATAGCGTATGGATTAGAGTGGACTTACTAATATTCTATTCTGGAACTATTGTGATTAGTAATGGAAGAAATTGTAGCATTGATGTGGAGAAGGTGGCCACAGTAGCTGCTGAGGGTAGAGAGAGGGAAGAAGAAATATGATGTGGGGGCATTTTCAGGACTTGGAGTTGTCCTGGGTGGTACTGCAGGGACAGATGCTGAACACTGTATGTCCTGCCATGGCCCACTGGGTGAACTGGGGGAGAGTGTAAACTACAATGTAAACCACTATCCATGTGTTGCAGCAGTGCTCCAAAATGTATTCATCAAATGCAATGAATGTGCCACGATGATGAAAGAGGTTGTTAATGTGGAAGGAGGGGGTGAGGGGGATGGGGGGTATATGGGGACCTCATATTTTTTGAATGTAACATTTTTTTAAAAATGAAGGAAAAATAAATAAATAAAAGAATCTTCTCCTTGATTCCACACTCTCCTCTATTAATCCATTTTTTTTATTTTAATTTTTTTTATTTTTAGAGAAGTTTAGATTTGTTTGATCTAAATATAGGGGATTCCCATATTCTCCTACTCCCTCCCTCCTCACCCTACTTTCCCATATTAACAACATCTTTCATTAGTGTGGTATATTTGTTACAATTGATGAATACTTATTGAAGCATTGCTACTAAATGGACTATAGCTTATTTTGTAGTTTACATTCTGCCTCACACCATTTTATAGGTTCTGACACAATGTTTAATGGCCTGTATCCATCATTTTAAAGTCACACAATGTCATTGCAATTCCAATGCCCTGAAAATGTCCCCATGTTACACCTATTTTTCCCTCTCACTTCCCTCAGAACGTCTTGTGGTTAATGCCTTTATATCAATAATAAAAGTTCTTCCCACTGCTAGAATAGTAAGTCTATAATAGAACAATGATTGTCTACTTTAGTCCATTTTTCATTCTTCAATATTGAGGAATTTGTGATGGTGATGCCTATTCTGTTTCTAATAGAGAGGAGGCTTAGAATCTATGGGTCAGATGAATAAAACTACTTTGCTTAACCCATTTTTATCCTTTGTTTATGACAAAATTCCTTAAAGGAGTTTTTATACTCAGTCTCTACAATTTCATTGACCCATTCTCTCATGAAGCCTCTCCGATTAAAATCTAATTCCTTCCACTCTAATTAAACTACTGTTTTCATGAATTTCATTCACAATGTCTGATCCAATGACCAATTTTCTGCCCTTTTCCTAATTGACTGAGGCAGCAGTTTGATATGGTTATGAATTCCAAAATTAGATTTTGGATTATCCTTGTAATCTGATCTGTACTTGGGCATGTGAGTTATGATTAGGGCATTGAGTCCCCACCCCTTGTTGGGGTACTCACAGATAAAAGGATGACAAAGAACAGAGTTGAGGGCTTCTGATGTTGGAGTTTGATGCTGAAGACTTAAGCTGGAGCCCCAAGAAGTAAGCCCACAGAGGAAAGAGGAAAGCTCCAAGAAGAAAGGAAACTTGAACTCAGAGAGAAGCAAGACCCTGGAAGGGAGGAATCCAGAACCCTTGCAGATGTTAGCAGCCATCTTGCTCCAACAAGTGAAAATAGACTTTGGTGAGGGAAGTAACTTATGTTTTATGGCCTGACATCTGTAGGCTCCTACCCCAAATAAATACCCTTTATAAAAACCAACCAATTTCTGGTATTTTGCATCAGCACCCCTTCAGCTGACTAATACAACTGATCAGATACGTTTAGCATAGCTGACAATATTCTCCACTTTTGAAACACTCTCATCACCTTCCCTCCATCCTTTTCCATTCCTCCCTCTATCCTCTCCTCTCTTTAGTCTTTCTCCTCTCTCTCTCTTCTCTTGCTATCTTTTTCCTTCAAAGAGCTTCTTCTCAGCCTCCTTTGGTAGTTTCTCCTCATTGCCTTTTCCTCTAAATTTTGGAGTGGTCATGATTCCATTTTTACCTTTTCTCTTTTCTCTATAAGTTAATTTCCTTTGTGAGCTAATCTGGTCTCATTGTTTTAACTATCATCTATATGTTTATTGTTCCAAATTTGTATCCTCACCCAGGACATTTCCTGTGAACTCTAAACTTGTATAACCAACTGCTAAAATACATCTCCACTTGGAGGCGGTAACAGTTTGGGACCAATCAGGAGACAGAAGATATCAGGTAGGTGTATTTTTCTGCCAAGGGAGTGCTGATACAAAGTTTTGGAAATCTATTGGCTTTTATAAAGGGTATTTGTTTGAGGTAGAAGCTTACTGTTACAAGGCCCTAAAGAGTCCAACTCAAGCTTGCTTTCATACCAAAGTCAGTTGCCATGTATTGAAGCAAGATGGTTGCTGATCTCTGCCAGGGTTCAGCCTTCCCCTCTGGGCTTCCTCTCAGCTGCAGGTTGGTATAGGGCTTGTCTCTCAGGGCTTCCTCTCTCTCCTGGCTTAAGGATTGGACTTGTTTCTTTCCAGGCCTTCTATATCAGTTTGGCTCTTCCCAAAGTCAGCTGCAAACTATCAGGTGAATGGCTTATCTCCCCAAATACAAGCCATTATATATCTTGCCATAACTTATAAATTTGTGCAAGAGAGAGTATAAACTACAATGTAAACTACAATCCACATTTAGTGGCAATGCTCCATAATGTGTTCATCAGTTGTAACAAATGTACTATACTAATGAAGGATGTTATTAATGTGGAAAAATGTGGGAGGGGTAGGGAGTGGGTCATAAGGGAATCCCCTATATTTTTTATGTAACATTTATGTAATCTAGTATCTTTTTAAAAATAAAATAAATATATAAATAATGACAGCACTCTCTGTTTTCCAGCATGGCTTCTTGAGTGTGTCCATTTGGCCCACCAAGGGAGCAGAAACTCCACTTGAGTTACGCCTTACTGATGTAGCCCTATCAGAAGCCCTGAGCTGATTTTATCAATTAAACTTAATCAGAGGCCCCACAGTGAATTTAATGCAATCAAAGGGTATCACACCCAGAGGAATAGATTAATTTACATACATAATCTTTCTTTTTGGGGGATTCACAAAAATCTTAAACTGCCACAGCAGGTTAAACGAGAATTTTAGAATAAAAAATATTACCTATTATAAAGAACTATGAGATATAAGAGACACTGTATGGCACCCTATGGTTGAGGGAGAGTAGCCAAGGTAGAACGAACTTTATAGGGCTTCAGTCCTCTTTGCGGAGAATGTGGTTCTACCTCTGGTTTCAGGATCAAGAATAATATGGAAAGGTATTGTCAAGCTGAAGCTCTGAGGTTGCAGAAAGACCAGGACCTGGCCACAGAGGGCTCAGTTGGATGTCCTCACACACACCTGGCCCCATTAGAAATGACAAGAAAGCCTCTTCTTCCTTCAATATCCTCACAGTGCTCTCTACAAAAATATTTTCATTGTGCTTACTTTAAAGGAAAAGTACTTGGAATCATGTTATCACAGAATATATTTGGAAGTATACCTTTGAAGATGAGAGAAAACAAACTGATAACTGACACAGGAGTCTAATAAGCATTTTAACCAGACATGTCAAATTTGAACTCCTGATTCTCCCTCAAACCTTTCTCCTTGCTGTCTTCCCCATTTCAGTAAATGGCAACTCCATTTTTCTAATTTCTCAGCCTAAAACCATTGGAGTCATCCTGATTTCTCTCCTGATTTCATACCACAATCAGTATGTTAGCAAATTGTGTTGGTTTTACCTTCAAATTAAATCTGGGTCAGTTCACCTCTCATTACCATCCCTGCTACCATCCTAGTCCAAGTCACCATTCTCTCTCACCCTGATATTGTAATAGTCTCCTGACTGGCCTCCCTGATACACTCTGGTCAACTGTTCTGTCTATTCCCTAGAAGAGCAGCCATAGTGGTCCTGATAAACCAAAGCATAAAACAGATCCTGTCACTTTTCTGCAGAATCATTCCTACACCTTGAAAGTCCTTACAATAGCTGACAAGTACTACTCAATTGTGTTACCTGCTACAACTCTCTCATATTCTTGTTTTTCCCTGTACTGCACTGTTTCTTTGCTTTTCTTCAAATGTATTAGGTACATTCCTACTTTAAGGGCCTCTACACTTCTCTTCTTGGCTTGGAATTCTCAGATAGCCTAATCTTAATTGATACCTCTTCCTATAGCTCACTGATTCTCAAACCTAGATTCATCTTAAAATCACCTAGGAAGCTTTTTAAAAACCTACTTCTACTAGGACCTCACCTCTAGGGCTACTGATTGAATTAATCAGACATTATTACTTAGAAGCTTTGTAGCAATTTTAACATGGAGCCAGGGTTGAGATGAATTGCTGTATTTTTTTATCATATTTTCCATCTCTTTATTCTAATCTGCTGTTAATTCTGTCCATTGAGTTTTTAATTTCTATGGTTATATTTTTAATTTCTAAGAGTTTTATTTTCTTCTTTAAAATCTTTTTATACTAATTTTATTGATATATATTAATAAAGCATACAATTCATACAAAATGCACAATCTATGGTATTTGCTATAATCACATATGTTCATCACTTCAGTCATTATCAGAGCATTCTCATTATATCAATAATAATAAACTAAAAATAGATAAACAAGAAAATTTCTCACCTCTCAATCTCTCTATACTTCCCCCACTGTACATAGCTGCTGTTTCTAGCTATCTATCAAAGTGAATATTCAATGGAATTTAGTATAATCAAAATATTGTACATTTATCATCTCAAAAAGTTTTAGAAAAATTATACCAAAAAAAAAAGACTCTACACCCTTTAGCATCCCTTCCTCAGACCTACATCACTACTTATCTCCTTTTGTTTTTATAAATTGATTTATATTTATATTTTATATAAATGGAATCATACAATATGTAATATTCTGTGTCTGTCTCCTTCAGTTGTACAATTCTTTTTGTCTGACGTCAACATTTTGTAGTATTAACTTACATTTGTTCAGCTTCAAAGAAAAACAATCTTATATATGCAATTCTACCCATATTCATATTTCACATAATATATTTATATTCCACATAATATATTTAGTTCATAATAGGGCAATCATACAGTATTTCTTCTTTTCTGTGTAGCTTGCTTTATTCAACATAATGACCTCCAAGTTCATCCATGTTGACATATGTTTCATGACTTCATTTCTTCTTACCTTTCTGCATACTATTCCATTGCATGTATACTCCACAATTTGCTTATCCATTCATCAGTTGATGGACACCTGGGTTGTTCCAGCTTTTACCTATAATGAATAATGCTACTGTGAACATCAGCGTGCAGATATCTATTCATAGCACTGCTTTCAGTTCTTCTGGGTATATATCTATCAATCACATTGCCAGGTCTATGGCAAGTCTATATCAACTTCCTTAGGAACTGCCAAACAGTCCTCCACAGTGGCTGTAGCATTCTACATTCCTACCAAAAATGAACGAGTGTTCCTATCTCTCCACATCCTCTCCAACATTTACAGTTTTCTGACTTTTTAATAGTGGCCAGTCTTTTAAGTGGGCAATGATATTTCATCCTAGTTTTGATTTGCATTTTCCTAATTGCTAGTGATGTTGAATATTTTTTCATGTGTTTCTTCATCATTTTCATTCCTTTTTTGACAGTTGTCTTTGCAATTCTTTTGGCCATTTTTCAATTGGATACTTGGTCCATTTTTTTGTTGTTTGTATGATCCACTTATATATCATGGATATTAAATCCTTATCAGATATGTGATTGCCAGATATTTTCTCCCATTGAGTAGGCTGCCTTTTCACTGTTTTAACAAAGTTCTTTTCTCTTTTTTTAGTTTTTGGTTTTTTCAGTTGTTTATTTTTATTTTTAAAATATTTTAATGTATTATTTTAAAATATATTATTTTTTAAAAGATACTTAGATTACATAAATGTAGCATAAAAAATATAGTATTGCCATATGCCCCAATCCCTATCCCTCCCACACTTCCTCACATTAACAATATCCTTCATTAGTGTGGTACATTTGTTAAAATTGGTGAACATTTTGGAGCATTGCCATGATGAAAGAATTATAGTTTACATTGTAGTTCACACTCCCACACAATTTTGCAAGTTATGACCAGATATATAATGGCTTGTATCTTTCATTGCAGTGTCATTCAGGACAATCCCCAAGTCCCAGAAATTTCCCCATATTACACCTGCTTTTCCCTCTCCCTCTCCTCAGAATCTCCAGTGGCAACTACATCCACATCAATGATAAAAGTTCTTCCATTGCCAGAATCACAATAAGTCTATAGTAGAATACTAGTGTCTATTCTTGTCCATCATTCTTTCCCCAATCCTGAGGATTCTGGAATGTGCACTCCACCTCTAATTGTGAGGAGGCTTATATCCTATGGGGAGACGGATAGGATTATCTTGCTTGCTCTCTCTTTTCCTTGGAATGGTTCTTGTCCATCATCATATCCTTGTTAGTTGTCCTGGGTGAGTCCAATGAACAGGAGAGCAGGTGTTGCAACTCTGTTGAGATTCAGGGCCCAGCTGGCACATGGACAGCCCAAATATTTAAGTTTCTTGAACATACAACTTTCAACTCTAGTACTAACTCTAGGTTCAGATAGAAGGGGCAGAAGAGCCATGTGTAAGAAAACCACACCTGAGACCAATTCTGTCACATAAGTTGCATAAGTTCCCAAGTCAGGCCTACTGGCAGGGCACCAAACTCCTGAGCTTTAACAAAGTCCCTTGAGGTGCAAAAGTGTTGAATTTGGGGGAGGTCCCTTTATTTATTTTTTCTTTTGTTGCTCATGCTTTGGGCATAAAGTTTAAGAAACTATCACCTACCACAAGATCTTGAAGATGTTTTCCTACATTTTCTTCTAGGATTATAATGGTTGTTATTTTTTTTAAGATTTATTTTATTTATTTCTCTTCCCTTCTCCCCCCCCGCCCCCCTGCCCCCTGCCCCTTGCCCCCTACCCCAGTTGTCTGTTCTCTGTGTCCATTTGCTGCGTGTTCTTCTTTTTGTCCACTTCTGTTGTTGTCAGCTGCATGGGAATCTGTGGTTTTTTTTGTTGTTGCTGTTGCGTCATCTTGCTGAGTCAACTCTCTGTGTCTGTGGCACCATTTCTGAGCAGGCTGCACTTTCTTTCACACTGGGCAGCTCTCCTTATGGGGTAACCCCTGCATAGCATGACACTCCTTGCGTGCATTTGCACCGCATGTGGGCCCACTTCACACGGGTCAAGGAGGCCCAAGGTTTGAACCACGGACCTCCTATGTGGTAAATGGATGCCCTATCCACTGGGCCAAGTTTGCTTCCTTTATGGTTGTTCTTTTTCTATTTAAGCCATTGATCCATTTGGGGTTAATTTTTATATAACATGTGAGATAGTGGTCTTTCTTTCTTTTAGATATGGCTCTCTAGTTCTCCCCAGCAACTTTGTTGAATAGGCTGTTCCCGCCCAGCTGGATGGGTTAGCAGCCTTGTCAAAAATCGCTTGAGTGTAGATGTGAGGGTCAATTTCTCAGTTCTCAATTCATTTCCATTGCTCAATCTGTTTGTCCTTATGCCAGTATTATGCTGTTTTTACCACTGTAGCTAAGTAATATACTTTAAATTCAGGAAGTGATAGCCTCCAATTTCCTTCTTTTTAAAGAATTTTTTTGCTATCCTGGGTTATTTACCCTTCCAAATAAATTTGATTATTGCTTTTCTATTTCTGCAAAATAGACTGTTAGGATGTTTATTGGGATTGCATTGAATCTGTAAATCAGTTTAGGTAGAAATGACATCCTTATGATATTTAGACTTCCAATCCATGGACATGGAGCATCCTTCCAGTTATTTAAATATTTTTCTGTTTCTTTTTGAAATGTTTTGTAGTTTTCTTAATACATGTCCTTTATATCCTTGGTTAAGTTTATTCCTAAATATTTGAATGTTTTATTCACTAGTATAATGGAGCTTTCTTTCTGATTTCCTCTTCAGCTTGCAAATCAGTAGTGTATAGAAACACTATTGATTTTTTTGCATATTAACCTTGTATTCCACAACTTTGCTGAACTTGTTCATTAATTCTAGTAGTTTTTTTTGTGGATTTTTTCAGAATTTTCTAGATATAGGATCATGTCATCAGTAAAATACTGAAAGTTTTCTTTGTTCCTTTCTTATTTTGGTGTCTTTATTTCTTTATCTTGCCTAATTGCTCTAGCTAGAACTTCTAGCACAATATTTAATAATAATGTTGACAGTGGACATCCTTGTCTTGTTCCTGATCTCAGCGGGAAAGCCTTCCATTTTCACCA
Organism: Dasypus novemcinctus; assembly: GCF_030445035.2. NCBI lineage: Eukaryota > Metazoa > Chordata > Mammalia > Cingulata > Dasypodidae > Dasypus > Dasypus novemcinctus. The sequence goes on from NC_080676.1 coordinate 92,033,202, forward strand.
TTGAGTACAATGCTAGATGTAGGTTTTTCATATATGCACTTTACTATAGTGAGAAAATTTTCTTCTCTTCCTATTTTTTGGAGTGCTTCTGTCAGGAAAGGGTGCTGTATTTTTTTAAATGCCTTTTCTGCATCAATCAAGAGGATCATGTGATTTTTTCTTCTTTAATTTATCAATGTTTTTTATTACACAAATTGAGTTTCTTGTGTTGAACCACCCTTGCATACCTCAGATAAAACCTACTTAATTGTGGTTCTTTTAATTGGATTCTGTTTGCAAGTATTTTGTTGAAGATTTTTGCATTTATAATCATTATTGATATAGGTCTGCATTTTTCTTTTTTCTTGGTATATTTATCCGGTTTGGATAGTAGGGTGATGTTGGCCTCACAGAATGAGTTTGGTAGCATTCTTTCCTGTTCAATATTTTAAAGAGATTGAGCATGATAGGTATTAATTCACTTTTGAATGATTAGTAGAATTCACATGTGAAGACATCTGGTCCCAGATTTTCTCATATTTGGGAGGTTTTTGAAAGCTGTTTCAATCTCTTCACTTGAGATTGCTGAGGTCTTCTATTTCTTCTAAAGTCCGTGTAGGTGATTCTTGTGTTTCCAGGAATTTGTCCATCTTTTCTATATTTTCTATTAATAGTTTTATGGCATACAGCTGTTTATAATATACTATTATGATTTTTCTTATTAATACAGGGTCAGTGATAATAACACCCCTCTCATTTCTGATTTTATTTATTTGTGTCTCCTATCTTTTTTTCATTGGCAGTCTAGTTATGAATTTGTTGATTTTGTTGATGCCAAAGAACCAAGGTTTGGTTTTGTTGATTCTATCTTTTGTTGATGTTGTTGTTCTTGATTTCATTTATTTTTGCTCTGATCTTTACTTTTTCTTTCCTGTGGCTTGGTTTGGGATTAGTTTGCTGTTCTTTTTCAAGTTCTTCCAGGTGTACAGTCAGATTATCAATTTTAGCTCTTTCTTCTTTTTTTAAAGCAAGCATTGAGGGCTATAAATTTCCCTCTCAACACTGCCTTTGCAGTGTCCCATAGGTATTGACTTGTGTTTTCATTTTCATTTGTCTCAAGATATTTGCCAAATTCTCTTGCAATTTCTTCTTTGACCCACTGATTGTTTAACAGTGCATTGTTTAATCTCCATATATTTATGAGTTTTCATTTTTTCTGTTCATTAGAGATTTTCAGCTTCATTCATTATGATCAGAAAAAGTGCTTTGTGTAATTTCAATCTTTTTAAATTTATTCAAACTTGTCTTGTGACCCAACATATGGTCTACCTTGGAGAAGGATCCATGAGCACTTGAAAAGAGTGTATATCCTGCTGTTTTGGGATGCAATGCTCTATAGATATCTGTTAGGTGTAGTTCATTTTTCATATTATTCAATTTCTCTTTTATGTTTTTATCCTCTGTCCAGATGTTCTATCCAATACTGGGAGTGATATATTAAAGTCTCCAACTATTATTGTAGAAACATCTATTTCTCCTTCCATTTTTGCCAGTGTGTGCCTTATGTATCTTAGAGAACTGAGGCTAGATGCATAAATATTTAGAATAGTTATTTCTTCTTGTTCTGCATCTCTTAAAACAATTTTGCATTTAAAATCTATTTTGTTCTATATTAGTATTGCTACCTCAGCTCTTTTTGGGTTATTATTTGCATGGAATATCTTTTCTCAACCTTTCACTTTTAACCTGGTTGTCTTCTAAAATCTGAGGTGAGTCTCTTGTAGACAACATATAGATAGGTCATACTTTTCAATCCATTCTATCTATCTGTGTCTTTTGATTGAGGAGTTCAAACCATTAGCATTAAATATTATGAACTGTAAAGGCATTACTTACTTCATCCACTTTGACCTTTGGCTTTCTGTTGTCGTATTATACTATAGTGTCTTTTTACCCTATCTAGTATTCTTCATTTCTACACTTTTCTCCAAATTTCTCACCCTTGTTTTTTTTTTTTCCTTTCAGGCTGCAGCACTCCCTTTAGTATCTCTTGTAATTTTGGTCTTTTGGTAACATACTCTACAGTTTCTGTTTGTGAAGACTTTGAACTCCCCTTCATTTTTGAAGGACAGCTTCTCTGGATACAGAATTCTTGGCTGGCAGAGTTCCCTTGTATGTGATGTGTTGCTCTTCTCTTGCTGCTTTCAAAAATCTTCTCTTCATCTCTGAGTTGCCATACTGAATCATGGGTGGCTCAGGGTAGGTATATTCATGTTTATTCTGTTTGAGTTGTATTGTCCTTCTTGGATATTGATATTTATGCCTTTCAAAAGGATAGGTAAGTTTTCAGTCATTATTTCCTCAAATATTTTTTCTGCCACTTTTCCATTCTCTAATGTATTTTTAATTTCATCCATCATGTCTTTCATTCCCCTAAAATCTATTACTTTTCTTTGCAAACTTTCAAATTGTTCTTTATGCTCACCCAGTGTCTTCTTAGTATCCTTTGTCTCTTTAGTCATATTTTCTTTCAATTTCTTAAATTGATTTAGGAGCATTGTGTGATTATCTTTGATTAATTGTCTTAAACCCTGATTATTTTCAGGATATTTGGTTTGTTCCTATGGCTGGGCCATCTCTTCCTGTTTCCTGGTATGGCTTGCAATTTTTTGCAGATGTCTAGGCATCTGAAATGATGGCAAATTTACTCTAAGGGCCAATTTTTCTTTCTTGCCTATTATTATTTTTCCACAACTCTTTCATATTTGGTTCAAATATGCCCAGTTTAAGTTACCAAAATTGTGACCGGGACTCACTAATTGGGCACAGACTTTTTCCGACTGGCCAGTAGATGGGCACTTTTTGGCACAACTTTCATGGAAATTCACCTCTCTCCTTTTTTCTTTGTTTTCATCTGAACCGAGATGAGATTTAAAGTGGGCTCTGCTGGCCAAATTCAATGAAAAAAAGCCCATGACTCCCCCTCCTTTTCACCTTGTAACAGCTGGCATAAAGGGAGACATCTGCTCTCCTTTCAGTCAGCTGCAGTGCACCAGGGATTTTACCACTGTTAAATATCTAAGGGATGGTGGAGGGGAGAACTTCCCAGGGACTGGGAGATTTTGTAACTCATAGTTTGTTGTTTTGGCTTCTTCTTCATGTCTTTGGCCCACAACCTTCTTGGATTTATGAGGCACTGTTCTGGTCTGCTGACCCCCAAAGCAGGTCCCTCGGGCAGCCTTTGGCTCTTTATCCATTGTTTTTGTAAGAGTGCTGAGTCTTATCTGCCTAATCCGACACATGTTCCCACAATCCCCTATAATTTTTTAAAATATTTTTATATCATTATTCCAAAAAAAATGGTTGTTCTCCTTTGTGTCAACTTTTATCCACTGTCTCTTGGATGCCCCTACTAGGTTATACCAAAGAAGTAGAAAAATAATAATAGCAACAATAAATACTATTTTCATGCTATCCATACCTTACAGTGTTTTTATGTTAATGTTTACCAATCTTTTTGAGATAAGTTTAACGGCTGTTCTGTTTTTGCAGGCTTCTCACTAAGAGAGCTGATTCCCTCTTGTCACAATGACTCATCACTACATGCAATCCTTTGGTTTTTCCCAAGTGCTACAATAACTTGGCATGCTCACCATTCCTTCAGAGAGACCAGAGAGTGTAATGAAGCTTTGTTTAGAGGAAGAAAATGATCCATAAATCAACCTCTTATAGACTCCGATCTATGTGATACTCAACAATGAAACCCAAAACCTAAAGAGTAGAAGAAGCAACCAAACAACTGAGCAAGGAAGATGGATCCTAACACTAAAAATGAGGCTTCAAAAGCCCCTGCAGATCAGATAGCCCAAGGAATTTGGGGGAGGGTTGAGAGGAAGAGATGAACATGGGAGACTGTCGAGTGTGTGGTTGAAATTATAATGTTGTGAAAACTCTTTAGAAAATATGATATGGAAGGGTTACCTGTTTAAAGTGCTTAATGGGGGGCATCTAGCACAGGGACAGGCTTCTAGGGAGTGTTTGAGGGCTCATCTTCTCATAGAGTGTTATATCATTGGGTGGAGACCATACAATGAGTGGGAAGGTGTACTCCCATCCTGGGGAGGCCTGATGTTCTCAAACATAGGGAATCATGTCTTCCCATAGGGAGAGAACAGTTAGTGTGTCAAGCCATTGACATTGTTGCAAGTATTTATGAATCTCGTCCTTCAAGCACTGAAGCTTAGTTGTCACTGTGGGCCCTGAGGGGAGAGAAGAATAGAATAGATGGAAGTAGGGTAATTGGGGGGCAATGGAAGTGTTCTACAAGATCATGCAATCATGCAATGATGAATATAGGGCATGTTAAATTTCACCAAATTGTATAAAAGTCTATAGGCTAAAATGTAAACCATAATGTAACTAAAAATCTAGAAAATTGTACAGTCTAAAATATAAACCATAATGTAAACCCAAATGGAACCGTGTTTGAAGCTATGTTTCAATATCTGTACATCAGCTACAGCAAATATAATGTAAACATGTAAAAGATCATTGCTGGAGAAGGGAGAAAAGGATTTGATGTTGGATATATGGGAGTCCCCTATATTGTATAGGCAACTTTACTGTGATCTAAAACTTTTTTGAAGACAAGTGAAAAATTAAAAAAAAAAAAAAAGATGTAGACACTGAGGGAGGAATGAAAGAAATTGCCTTGCCACTGTACATACAGGGCAACACTTATTACAGTGATGAAAGGCAAAACATCAGAAGCAAAGTTTTATGATATTTTTCATTTTTTAATACCTCAATTTATTTTTTACTTTATTTTAGTTTTTCTAAATTAGTATGTATTCTATTTCTAATCTTTAAACCTATCATTACTATTTCATTTTTCTACTAATTGAGTCTGGCAATATATTAGTCTTCATTTTTTAAGAAGTTTTGGACCACAGAGGGGTTCAACCAAGGCAGGGTAGGAATACTGGTGTTGGGTGTTATTGATGGGGAACACATGGTTGGAAGGGCACATATATAGAGTATAAAAATATGTTTGGATATTTGCTGGATATTTTCATAGTAGTTACAGTTACAAACGACAACTGAGGGAGTGCTGAGTTCCTAGCTGGGGAGTTCTGTCACATTCCCCAGTGGAACAGCAACAATCCCCCAAGTGCAAGGGCAAAGACCAGTGATGAAGGATGGTCCAACAAGAAAAGAAAGTCCAATAATGTGCCCTTGATACTGATGACTGTTCTGTGTGCCTGAAATATGAACTAGGCCTAGAGCTGCAAGGTGCCTAAGAGTTACCTCCTGAGAGCCTCCATATTGCTCGAATGTGGCCACTCTCTAAGCCAAACTCAGCATGCAAATATATTACCTTCTCCCCAGCATGGGACATGACTCCCGGGGATGAGCCTTCCTGGTGCCAAGTGATTACTACCAGTCACTAGCTGGTGATTCAACTAGAAAAAGGCCTTGAATATAAGATGGATAATGATAAAGACAAATGAGTTTATATGGCTAAGAATATTCATAAAAGAGGCAGGAAGTCATCAGAGGGGTTGCACTTATGCACATCTCAACAAGACTCCAGAGAGAGCCAAGATAGATACAACCCCAGTTACTGGTGCCCCTGAGGCTACAGAGACACACAGGTTCTATGATCATGGCAGATGGCCCTGGAGTTCAGTGCCTTGTCAGTGGGCCCTACTTTGGAATTTGTGCTCCTGAGTGTGATGGAGTTGGACTCAGATGTGACCTTTCTACACATGCCTCTCTCACTTTTACTGAACTTGTGGTTGGTGCTGGGGTTGGTGTATACTCAGGAGACTTGAACTCTGGACTGGCTATGTGCCAGGTGGGCCCTGAGCCTCAGCAGAGTTGCTGGTTTGTTGGACTTACCCAGGTCAGCTAACGGGGAGGTGAAGATGGTCAATCACCACACCAGGGAACTGAGAGCGCCTACAAGTGCAAGCAGGAGAATCACATCCATCTACCATGTGGAATCTAAGCCCCCTCTCGATTTAGAGGTGAAGTGGACATCACCATCCCAGGGTTCACACATTGGAAGAATAAAATATGGATTAGAGTGGACTTACTGGTTTTCTACTATAGAACTATTGTGACTCTAGCAATTGAAGAAATTGTATATTTGATGTGGAGACAGTGACCACAGTAGTTGCTGCAGGCAGGGAGAGGGAAGAAGAGGTGCGTGGTCATTTTCAGGACTTGGAATTGTTCTAAATGATATGGCAGGAACAGACACTGACATTACATATCTTGCCATAACCCACTGAATGGACTGGGGGAAAGTGTAAACTACAATCCATGCAGTGCAGCAGTTCTCCAAAATGTATTCACCAAATGCAATGAATGTGCCACAATGATGAAATAGGTTGTTGTTCTGGGAGGAGTGGGGTGGGTTGGGAGGGTGGGGGATATGGGAACCTCTTAAATTTTTTAATGTAACATTTTTTGTGATCTATGTATCTTTTATTAAAAATCATTTATTTTATTTATTCCTAATTTGCTTCTGACATTTCACTATATTTTATGCATACTCTACATATCAGAGAGCTAAATATCTATTCTCTCAAATAAAAGTGCAGGTAATTCCAAGAGTTTTATCTTACCTGTATTTCTTGGTCAGCCAAATTTAATGTTTTTGAATGCTACCCATTTTAAGTACCTGATCAGATCATTTATAGAACAAGGACAAAATGGGGAAGGTCATTGCAGGCAAAGTTCCCTGCCCTAACCCAATGGGAAGGTCAATTATATCATATTTTCCATGATTATTAATTACAGTAATATGTTTATTATTGAGAAATAGTATATCATAGTGGTTGTAAATGTTACCACTGAAGCAGACTGCCTGGATTGAAATACTATGCTTCACTAAGTTATTTGACTTTGGGATATTACAGAAATGTTTTATATCTATTTTTCTTATTAATAAAATAAGAATAATAACAATATATCTTTTACTATGGTCCTGTAAAGATTAAAAAGTTTATCATGTAAAGTGTGTATAAAAATGCCTTATAAGCACTTGGAAGTATTTGTTATTATTTATATTTTTAGCAAAACACACTGTTTTAGTTTCTTAGCTGCTAAAACAAATACCATGCAATGGCTTGTATTAACAACAGATATTTATTGGCTCACAGCTTCAAAGTCTAGAAGGTTTGCCTCCTCCTAGGTCAGTAATTTCAGATTGTCCCACTCTGGTTGGGGTTCCTTGTTTTTTTCCATCACATGGCAATGTATACACCAGTGCCTTCTCCTTTTGGGGGAGGTGGTTCTATTGATTTCCAGGTTCTAGCTGATCCCGTGGCTTTTACTCTATCTGACTTTTTACTCTGTTTATAGAGACTCTAATAATCCAAATTAAAGCCCAATCTGGTTAAACTGGGTCACAGCATAACTGAAGTAACATCTTCAAGAGATCTTATTCACAAAGCACTCACACTCACTAGAATGAGGATCAAGACCAAGAACATGCCCAATCTGGGATACACTGTTCAACCCATCACACAATCTTTATATCACATAAGGGAATTTATTTTTTACAACCCAAAATGATCAAAATATAGAGGATTTCTTGGTTTTCTGCAAATATACTCTGTTTTGATTTCTTGCCCGCTCCATTGCAAAGATAGATTAAATTCAGCCTCAGTAATTCCTAGAGATCCCCCTACCATCAGAGTAGTGAAAAGATGTGACAGTCTTAGGTAGCATGAGGGTTTTTGGGTGGCCATTCTGGTATTGGTCATCTGTCCAATGATTGCTGCCTAAACACTGGAGTCCACTGCACATTATCCCATCAGGTTGAGTCCTCTTTTCTGGTGTTGTTTATATGTGCCAGACTAAGGATAGAGGAATCTTTGTCAAGCCTGTCTTTGTCAAGATAAATGCAACATTTGTCCCCGAGGCCTTGCTTCCTCTGTACAGCACTGACTGAGCAGTCTCTACTGTGACCCCTGAGGGATCCCTACAGCAGTTCCTCGTCCTTCCACCCTATCTGGAGAAAATTTTTTCAGTATGAGGAAAATTAATCTCTTTACTTTCATCTCTCACGAGACATTCTCATTCCATCTCTCTCTCTCTCTCTCTCTCTCTCTCTCTCTTTCTCTCTCTCACACTCTCATTTACCTAAAGGGCACGTAGTGTAACCTCATCCATTTTTATAAAATGGAAATCTGGAGTAGAAAAAAAACTTTATTTTTTCATACTCAAATTTTCCTTGAGGCAATGAAGCCTAGAGTCAGGCTATCTAATTGAGTGCAGGAAAAAAAAGAAATAGAGAAAAAACATAAATTATCTTAAAAATTACCCCTCAGATAATACCAAGGTTTTTATTTAGACTCTTTAAACCATTAGCTTCATGATTTTAATGGGAAGAAAAAGTATATGGATTTCTTTACTTTCTCTGCCTTTCCCACATCAGCTTATTTAAATGTTCACTGATTTGCAAAAGTGGCTGGATATCCAAGCAAAAAAAGGTGTTTTCTGCTGACCGGGCTGCCTCTACTCTGACCTCTACTCTTCTGGCCCAGGAGTTAGAAAATGGGCCAGGCAGGATTCTTAGTTGCAAGCAAGAGAAATCAACCATGACTGATTAAGCAGGGGGAAAATAATTTATTTAAAAAGCTGTTGGGTAACTCTCTAAATCACCAGGAGACCTGGACAATCGTTCTTAGAACTATGCATCTTGAAACAATGCCCCAAATAAAACTGGTCTGAAGGGGAAATTATTTTGGCTTTCACAAGCCAAAGGATACTGATGCCTAGCTACACTTGTCCATGGTATGTCTGGAGCACAATTTTGCTACAATCGCTACTGTAATCATAGAATGTTCTGCTTTTCATGTTTCTCTATGTCACTACCTACTAATTCAAAAACTAGGGTGAATGCACCCAATTGAGAGAGTCTGGCATAAGTATCCAAGTCCTAGCTTAAGCTGAGAAAGCAAGTATATGATATTTTTAGTTTTTATACCTAAAGGTTGACTCTGTCTCCCACCAAGGCTGATCTCATATATGAAGGGGGTCCAAATATTAGGCATCCAAAATGTCTGAAAAAATCCCCATGACAGAAAGACTAATAGGAAGCAATAAAGATTGGAATTCAGGATTCTAATACAAATGCTTTTGATTAGAAGTAATAAAATAGCTAATTATGAGTAACTTAAACAATTGAGGGTAATTTTAACACATGATATAAAATCTGAAAGTTGGAGTTGTTTGCATTAGCTCAGTAGCTCAGTAATGTCAAGTTTAAGCTGAAAATTCTCATGACTTGGTAATTAAGATTAATTTATAACATAATGTGTTCTCATTTTGTTGCCAAAAATTATGCATACCAACAGTGAGTGATCATAGTTATGTTACAATATTCATATTTTCAAATATTAACCTTTAACCGTATTTGAGCATGTATGCAATAGAAAATATAAGTGAATATACACTGTTGTAGAATTAAAATCATGGAAAGGGGAAGAATCATCTTGTTTAAAACTACCTTCCACATTAAAAGTTGGATCAGTAGATTCCATGAACAATTTCATCTGTTTATTTTTTTCTTTCCCCTCAGATATAACTTTTAATTATTTGCAAGAGCAATTCCATTTACCTTAGCCATTGTTAAGAATATTTATATTTTCATGGCTTTGCATCTGTTTTCTGTATACTCTCAAAGTCTTGGAAAGTTTACTTTAATTATTCTTAATAATGACATCTAAAATTCTATTTCTAAAGTCCTGGCGTCTTCCCCAATCATTTTCATAATTGCTTCTTTTTTATATCTTTCTTGATTCTGGCATTCTGCCTGCTTCCCTTATCTCATCTCTATATTGCCCTTTGTTTTAATGATGAAACCAGATTTAGAGTAGTGAACAAAAGGCGATATAACATGTCTGAATCTGAAAGGGATATGAAAATTAAATAGGCACAAAAATGCCTATTTAATTCCTAATACTCTGAATTGAGGCCCAGGCGCGTTCCAAAGATTTTGGCACATCATTTAACCTCTTGCATCTCAATTTCATCATATGCACTTATTTCATTTAAATATTCTTGGGAAGATGAAAAGTGATTTCGGATACAGGACCTCTTTGCCTATAAAATTATATTTAAATAAAAAGTAAAAATTACTATATCTCATTTAAGTGCTCTTTCACCCTCTTGCTTCCTATCCACTCACCCCACAGCTTCTCCATCTCCACCTTGCCCACAAGATTGTTACCCAACAGAAAGGATAAACAAAAAGTGTAGGTTTGTATTAGTTCTACTCAGGACAAACTATAGAGATCTATCTGATATTAATCTCCTTCCCTTTGTCACAACCCTAAGCAGTGGGAGTTTGTGTTTTGATCTCTACCTCAACTGCTGTGGGCAATTATTTATCTCACACTATTGTAGTTTCTGGCTCAGAAGGGTTGATTTCTCTAATCCTTCCAGTCCCATTTGAGTCTTAGCTCTTGTTCTGTGTCTGTACCTGAGAATCTAAACTTGCCTAATGATTTAAATGTGTGAAATATCAAGATTCTTGAGTTCGGTCTTAAACAAATGCATCCCATTATGCTTTCTGTTTTATCAGGAGGGAATAGTAAGGATTTTAAAGTGAGTCTTATCAGTAACCTATGGCCAGGTTAGAAGATTGCATTTACATGTTTATGACTAACATTCCATGAAGTTGAAACTAACTAATACCATTTCTACAGAAGTGGGAAAACTCATAACCTAGACCCTAACAATGTATAACACTTATTCATGGAAGACTTGGCTTGGAAGTTTAGTCCAAAGTTGTTCAATACCTAGAAAAATGTATACATTTTTTTTGTAGTTCTTCCCTTCATGTTCATCTGATTTACCCCTGTTTTTACAGGTTCTTTTACCATGATTCCTTTCTTACCTAGAGGATTCCTGTTAACAATTTTAGCTTGTCTTAAATTTTCAAAATTACTTGATATATGCATGAAGCAAAGAGCCTGCTGTTCTGTTTCTTATAGGATCGACAAGTCTTTGTCTTCCAGTGTTAATACTTAGGTAAATTTGGATCTCAGTGTTTTTCTGAATGAAAAGCATTATCCTTACAGAGCACATCACTGTTACTTGCAGAAGTAAAGAAAGCCTGTGACTCTACAAGATTGTAAGTTTCTTTTTTCTTTTTAATACTTTTAAATTTATTTTTAAAAATGCTTTAGGTTGCATAAATGTTACATAAAAAATACAGGGGATTCCCATGTGCCCTACTCCTTACCCTTCCCACACTTTCCCACATTAACAACATCCTTCATTAGTGTGGTACATTTGTTACAACTGATGAACTCATTTTGGAGCACTGATACTTCAGGGCAGATAGCTAAGGAGTTTGGTGCCTGGCCAGTGGGTCCTACTTTGGAATTTATGCTTTCTATTGTGACAGATTTGGATCATTTGTGATTTCTCTACACATCCCTCTTCTGCCCCTTCTACTTGGACCTATAGTTAGTACTAGACTTGACAGGTGTGTGTCCAAGTAACTTAAATCTTTGGGTTGACCATGTGCCATTTGGGTTGTGAATCACAACAGAGTTGCAACACTTACTCTCCAGTTCATTGGACTCACCCAGGACAACTAACAAGGAGATGATGATGGACAATGACCATCCCAAGGAACAGAGAGAGTCTGCAACTGTAAGCTTCTTTAAAAGAAGAACTTTCTCAATTGGTTTTGTAATTGTGGCACCTCATACCTACTATAAATACATGTTTGTAGAACTGAAAATAAATGAAATCAAATGAACTTCTTTTAGTTTCTCCTCTTAACTTATGAAGGACTCTGTCCATGAAGGGTGTTGCAGTGTTGAACTAGCAGGGAAGATACTGCCCTCCAGCAAACCTGAGAGCATGAAAGCAGCCCAGCATGTAAGTTTTCTGGAAAAGCCTCACTGAAGCAATTCTAAGCCTTGCCACTTGCAGAAGTTTCAGAGGTAGGTGGCAAGATGATGAGAGCCCCAAAACTGAGGCTTTTGAAGAATTATTTTACCTTGAGAAGAAAAAGTAAATAGGCTGCCTCTTCTCCATTTATTATGTTAGCTAAAGAACTGCCATCCATGGGAAGGAAACAAATCTTCCCTATGTCCACAATAGCTGGAAAATGAGAATGATTTCCAGCTGAAACATAGGGACCACTGCTGACAGACTTATATCCTCTTAATAACTCTCTTTATCATACCACTTTTCAGTAAGTATATTATAGTGCTCCCTGTTTCCTGGGACAATATCCACCAATTTCTTCAATAAGAATGTAAAAGTTGTTCTTCAGGGGAAACAGTGAACTAGAGCATGTGGAGCAGCTTGTGAGGGGAGAAGAGGTCTGAGCATGTATTAGAGTGGGGAGTAAAGTGAAGTGATTGAGGATATCGGAGAAAGAAAGTGGGGAAAGAAGAGGCAAAATAAAAGCAACAACACATACCCAAAATGAGTGTGAAAAATACAAATGTTAAAAGTAACAGCTCCCAGCTCATACATGCTTATACAAAAAATAATAATAACTTAATGACTCACAGAACTGGAAAAGATGTTGGGAATATTTAATAGTATAAAAAGATGAGCTGCAGAACAAAATCTCTAAATACAAGCCAAAACTCAGAGATCTCTTCCTCTGTCACTTCAAGTATCTGCTTCTTTCTGGTTGGCTTACTTTTCTTGAGAAACTCTTACCCCTTACACACCAGACAAAGTGGCCAACAGACAGTGTTGTATTCATATCCCATCACATACATCCCCAGCAGAAAAAGATTCCCTTGTTCCATGTTCATATAAAAGCCAAGAAAAAGCTTTGTCCCTACTTTTAGGGTTGCCAGATTTAGCAAATGAAAATACAGGACACTCTGCTAAATTTGAACTTCAAATGTACCACAAGTAATTATTTAGTAAACTATGCATATCGTATGCAATATTGACAAGATTTCTATAGAGATGGAAAAAAACTCATAACCTAGACACTTATTCATTCCTTATCAGAATTCAAAGATAACTGAGCACCCTTTAATTTATATGCTGCCATCACAGAGCAATCACTGTGCCCAGGGGAATGAGGGCCTTATGATTACTCAGATCTGAGCACTCCCAATCCTCTACCTCCCACCCCTCTCCAATCATATGGGGAGAAGTTGTATACAAAGAGACAGGAATGAGGGAACCCGTGTCATGAAGAGCCAAAAATAAGAGCTACTTCCATAACAGAGCAGGCTGAAGTCTTTGAAGAGGAAGCAAGGATAAACAAGTCAAATCTATTCACCATTTACTTAGGACTTGGCCTAAAAAAGAAGATGCTAGTCAAATTTATTTTTCACTGTTGATGATGCACATTATTATACATTGCTATTGATTACAGGAAGAAGCCACAGAAAATTCTCTTCTGATGGTTTTAGAAAACAGAATAATTCTTATTTAATTGGTACATTGATGCAAACGGCAAGTGGTAGGGGTAAACTAAATGACTATGTTTTAATATCTGGAGCATTGTTATACTTAGTAGGCAGTCTTATTTTATCATTTTCTTGGGACCCAAAAGGCTTCTGTGAGCTTCTTTAAGTGATGATTATAAAATAATAAGCAAAAAATATGTTGGCTATGGCATCAGGCAGGATGACAGAAATTTAGGCTTGTCTGAGTTTGGCAGCAGCACACTTAATTACATTGACAATGTGTGGCTGTGTCATTTCTTAAAAGCCAATTATTCCCATATTTGGGGAAGAAAATGCCCCAAAGCACATCATTTTTTAAATATGACTTTTTTTAACCAAATATGTTAGACATAGTGCATCAAATGATGATATTCAGTTATTGATAGGATGGCTTATAAACTTTAAAATAAGAATAGCCATTTAAAATACCTATATTCACTTACAGAGATAATGCAGGTAGATATGGCTAGTGAATGATTACAAAATATTCCCTTTTGCAAAAGTTCCCAAGATTGAGTGGAATTCCTCAGGGGTAGATCAGTTTTAAAATTAAAGTATTCTCTACAAAATAGGGAAGGGAATGAAGTTTCTTAACCAACATCAATTTAACTGGGGAGAACTACTTCTGTGAGTAACTAGTGCTTTGTCAAAGACCTATTATCTCTAATCAACTGATCTAAACAGAAAGTAAAACTGGTAAAAAAACGTGCCAACTTCTAATGTGTGTGTGTGTGCCAGGAGAAGGGTGAATTTTCATTAGGAATGGAAGGCAATTTACATTAGGAATTTAAAAGGTTTAATATTGAAGATAATTTTACTCATCATAAGAGAAAGACACAAGAAAGCTGGATATTGTACTGTTCCGGAATGACTTGTGCTTCTCTCACTTCTTCTTTACTTTGTTGGCGCATCTTCTTTTTTCTGTTAGCCCCCTAGATTTGAGCATCTCCTAACATTCTTTCCCTATGTTTGTTCCCTCAATAAATGTCCATAAGTAGACCTATCATCTCTGTTTGTATAAGATCCCTGCATGGGTTTGAGCATGTTGTGCAGTATAAATCTGGGGACCTTATTAACATCATAATGTATGTGTAGTACAAACCTATTCGCTTTCCTGTGACTCTTCTAATATGGATAATCTAAATCTTTCTCTAGCCCTCTTCTTTCTTCTGATCTCTAATAATAAATTTCTATCTTCTTATCCAACAGTTCCTTTTAACCAGAAAATAAATACCAATTATATTTATGTTCTAAGAGCACAAGGAACCTACAGATTTTCTTTATCAGAAGAAAAAAATGATCACAATTTTGGGGTATTTTTGAAAAACAAATGATCTACTATTATTACTTGTACATGTTTCTCCAAGCACTATAGAAATGCAGTGCCAAAGTTGATTCTCAAATGACTTGACTGTAAGAACACCAGTCATCTGGTTCCAGAACCAGAGCTATGTATCTGAAATCCCTCTCAGTGATTTCAAGAGTGCCTTCACCTAATTCCTCTGTAATGGTTTCTTAGACTTGACACCAAAAATACTAACAACAAAAGAAAAAAATAGATCAATAGGACTCCATCAAAATTTAAAATGTTTGTGCATCAAAGGACTTCATCATGACTATTGTGATTAGTAATCAAAGAAAATGTGGCATTGGTATGGAGAAAGTGGCCATCATGGCTGCTGGGTGTGGGGAATGAGAAAGAGATGAGATGTGGAGGCGTTTTTGGGACTTGGAGTTGTCCTGGGTGGTGCTGCAGGGACAATTACCAGACATGGCCCATTGGATGGAACGTGGGAGAGTGTGGGCTATGATGTGGACCATTGACCATGAGATGCAACGGTGCTCGGAGATGTATTCACCAAATGCAATGAATGTGTCATGATGATGGAGGAGCATGTTGCTGTGAGGGGAGTAGTGGGGTAAGGGGGGTGGGGGGTATATGGGGACCTCATTTTTTTTAATGTAATATTTAAAAAATGAATTTACAAAATTTAAAAAATAAAAAAAACAGAGGACTTCATCATGAAAGTAAAAAGACAACTTATTGAATGAGAGAAAATATTTGGAAACCACAATAAAGGTTTAATATCCAGAATATAAAAAGAAATTCTACAATTCAACAACAAAAAGATAAACAACCCAGTTAAAAAATGGTCCAAAGACTTAAATATACATTTCTCCAAAAAAGATATACAGTTAGTCAATTAGCACATGAGAAGATTCTCAACATTATTGCTCATTGGAGAAAGAAGACTCAATACCACAAGGGGATACCATTGGCTACTATTTCTAAAAATGGGAGATACTTTTGGAGATGATGAGGAGAAACAGGATGACTTGTTCATTTCTGGTGGGAATGTAAAATGATACAGTTGCTGTGGAAAGCAATTTGGCAGTTCCTCAGAAAGTTAAGTATGGAATTTCTACATAACCTGGCAACCCCACTTCTAGGTACATAACCAAAAGAATTGAAAACAGGGACTCATTTGCACACTGATATTCGTATAGGCATTATTTGAAATTGCCAAAAGATGGAAACAACACAAGTATCCACCAACAGATAAATGAATAAACAAAATGTGGTATGCAAATACAATGGAATATTATTCAGTGGTAAAAAAGGAATTAAGTTCTGATACATGAATTCATATGGAAGAACCTTGAAAACATCATGTTGAAATGAAATAAACCAAACCAAAGGCAAATATTGTATGAACTTGCTGATATGAAATAATTAAAATAATCAAAGTAATGGACTTAGAGCTGAAATACAGGTTACCAGGGGCCAGGGAAGAAGTTGGAAATGGAAAGTAAATGTCTAATTGGTTCAGAGTTTCTATTGGTGACAGAAAAATTTTGGTAATGGATGGTGGTGATGCTAGTACAACATTGTAAAAGTAATTAACAACATGTAATTAGATATGTAAATGTGGTTAAAAAGGGAAATGTTAGGTTATGTTTATATTAACAGAATAAAAATTTTTAAAAAACATAGGCCTGTATAACATAAAAAATGACCCTTAATGTAAGCTATGGACTATGGTTAATAGTATAATTATAATAATATTCTTTTATCAATTGTAACAACGTTACTACCTTAATGCAAATTGTTAATAATAGACAAAACTATGTGTGTTGGGGGAAGTATATATCAACTCTGTATTTTCTTTATGATTTTTTTGCAAACCTATGACTTCCCTAATAAAAGAAATTCTAGTCTTCATTGAAAGGATGACTCTAATGCTACTTCTTTCATGAAATCTGATTAATCACCCCAGACATGGTAACCTTTCCATCTTTTGAATTCCACCAAGTACAATGCCAAGACTGCAGATCTTAGAAATCAACAGGCCAGGGCATAAATCCCATTTTCACCATTCACTTAGCTCCATGCCTTAAAAAGCTCATTTAACACCTTTGATCCTATGTCCTCATTTTTTAAATGTTGGTTTTCCATATTTATAAAATGTCCATAATAATATTACCTTTCAAGATTATAATAATATAAAACACAAAGCAGATGGCATGTCACATAATATGTGTTAAGTAAACAGTACCTACTGTTATCACCATGAATTGTGCAATCTGTTATACCTTTGTCAGGTAGGTAACAAGAGACTTAAGCCAAAATTCAAGAAGTCAGAAGAGTTCATTCATTATCCAATTAGTTATCACCTCTTTCTTGTACAATTATCTAAACATTTTCTACATGTATGACTTTTCTCCTCACTTCAATTATCAGCTTTTTTGGGAGTGGCCATGTTGTGTTTTATAATTCTTTCTATCCCATCATCTGGATATAATAAAGAGTAGATGCCAAGAAAGCAATTGTTGAATTGGACTTAATTGTATACAAACATCATTGACAAACATGTGTATTGCAGGTATCTCTCATAGGGAGGCAATAGATTTTAATAACTAAGTAAACTTAATGTTAGGATACAACTCACCTTGAAATTTTGTATAATTTGGGTTGTGTCTCTAACTCTTTGTGCCTATTTTCTCTTCTGTAACCTAATTCAGTAAAATGACAGATTATCCAAGTACAAAGGTGAGCAATTATCCTTTCATACATGGATACTAATACTTAAATGGGAAGGAATCACAATGGAATCTTTAGGGAAGCGGACTTGGACCAGTGGTTAGGGCGTCCGTCTACCACATGGGAGGTCCGCGGTTCAAGCCCCGGGCCTCCTTGAACCATGTGGAGCTGCCCCATGCGCAGTGCTGACGCATGCAAGGAGTGCCCTGCCACGCAGGGGTGTCCCCCGCGTAGGGGAGCCCCACGTGCAAAGAGTGCACCCTGTATGGAGAGCCGCCCAGCGCGAAAGAAAGTGCAGCCTGCCTAAGAATGGCGCCGCACACACGGAGAGCTGACACAACAAGATGATGTACCAAAAAGAGACACATATTCCCGTGCCGCTGACAACAACAGAAGCGGACAAAGAAACAAGACACAGCAAATAGACACAGAGAAGAGACAACTGGGGCAGGGGGCCGGGGAGAGAAATAAATAAATCTTAAAAAAAAAAAAAAATGGAATCTTTACCTTAAGTAAAAAATGTTTTTGATTTTTAGGTTCTTATTTCCTTAAATTTTTTTCTTTACAGATTTATTTCCTTATTTCTCCCCCCTTCCCCAATTGTCTGCTCTGTGTCCATTTGCTGTATGTTCTTCTGTGCCTGTTTGTATTCTCAGGTGGCTCTGGGACCCATCCTGGGACTTTTCTGAGTGGGAGAGAGGTGATCATTCTCTTGCGCCACCTCAGCTACCTGATCTGCTGCATCTCTTATTATCTCTCTTCTGTGTCTCCTTTTATTGTGTCATCTTGCTGCACCAGCTCTCCACGTGGGCCAGCACTCCTGCATGGGGCAGCATTCCTGCATAGGGCAGTATTCTACATAGGCCAGCACTCCGTGCAGGCCAGCATTCCTTAAATTTTATTGGACAAATTCCCAAACTGAAGCATCCAAACAAATTTCCATCCAGCAAATGTTTTTTAAGCACCTATTGTTTTCAAAGATATTCCTTTATGCTGTTGAAGGTTGAAGGAAAGAAAAATATTCACAGTGTAATGGAAAAAATGGATTTTTTAATCAATTAATTAAATGCTAAAGTAAATGGTATAGCAAATAGAAATAGAAGAGAGTAATTCACTTCAAATCAGGATAATCTACCAATGCTATAAGAGGAGGCACTTTAATGAGTGAAAGAATTTTAATATTTGAGCAAACACAGAAAGGAATGAGGATCTGAGGGGACAACATGAGAAAAATGAATGGACATGAGTACTGGATATGTGAGTTTTCATAAGGTCATGTGTATTCTCGGCAGTGAGGTTTCTCTTTCTCTTGATATGAAACTGCGACCTGCTGTATTTGTCATCTTAAAAGTAGGTGTTTAAGCAGCTCTGCAGCTCTTCTCTTCCCTCATACATTTTCTCTCTTGAATATTGATAAATGTAATTTATTTATTACAAGCCAGTTGTAATTTTATGCCGTCTTGGATCTGACGTGCTCAGTCTTCCTTTAGCTGTTTCTTTAGGTTTTCATTTTAACTGTTTTATACTTCCATCAATAGCAACAGCCAAAAATAAGCATATTCAAATGTTCCTTAAGATTCCAGTATAACTTGGTTCGTAGACCACCATATGATTATGAAAAACCTACTGTTTCTCCCAATAATTTCAGAGTTTCTCACAGGGTTCAGCTGCATGTATGTGTGTTTTGTTTTTGTAGGTGGGGGAGGTGGTCAAATGAGAACAATGATCAGTTTCCTGGGCACCAGGGTTCCCATGGTCCTGCTCTGGTGGACTCTCCATTTCAATAAATCCTATTCAGCTCTCTTCTCTTTGGAATTAACTAATTAAAACATGGAATATAGCTCTCTTCCTTTAATATCTCCCCAAAAAATGTTTCCACACAAGACTTTTAAGATTATAACAGAGCCTATTGATGCTTGTGGCAATATAAGAGGTTTACATCTCAGAATGCAAGTAAATTCAATTTCTGCATTAGGAATCCATGATCCTGTAAAAATTATTTAGTGCACTGATAGGAGGAATTTCTCACTGGACATTACAGATGTTCATATTTCTCTTGTATATAGAAACTCTAATACCAACTTATAACTTTTTGTTTTGCTTTGTTTTCCCATTCAGATATATGACAGAAGGGTTAAAACTCACATTTATCCATTTCAGCACATATTGAGTCCAGAGTCTCTCTACCAACTCTGTTAGCTTTCTTAAGCACGAAGAACATCAGAACTAATTCTTTGCACACAGCAGAGTTTGACACTGAGATAAAGCCAAACTCAGCCCTGGCATGCAGACAGCCTAAGTACATCTGGTTATATGAAGGTTTGGATCGAATGGCCTTAAAGGGGGCTAGGGGGGCTTCATTTTTGTATCAGAGTTCAGTCAGGAAACAGGACCCACTCAATGGTAGTTGAAACAAGGTATTTAACGTAGGGGACTGGTTACACAGGTAATGGAAGAAATGAAAAGCCGAACAGTTCATGGTAATGTGGCCAAATAATTACAAGAGCAGAAAGCCACCACCATCCCTGGGGCAGGAAGTTAAAGGAAGGCATGTGGTAATACTAGAACTTAGAAGGTGGAGAAATCTAGAACTGGAATCACAACAGAAGTTGCCTGGTGTAAGCTGTGCCTACAAAGGGAAGACTGTTCAGAAAGTGCCTGATACCACAG
Organism: Dasypus novemcinctus; assembly: GCF_030445035.2. NCBI lineage: Eukaryota > Metazoa > Chordata > Mammalia > Cingulata > Dasypodidae > Dasypus > Dasypus novemcinctus. The sequence goes on from NC_080676.1 coordinate 92,053,350, forward strand.
AGGACACAGCCCTGCCAGAATCTGCTGCCTGAGGGAAAGGGCAAATTCAAGAAATAGCCTGCCTTCTTTCTCCCTATCCTCCTCCCACCTTTTAGTATTCCACCAATGCCTCCCACTGGATAAACATACTTGCAACCTGGAAACGTAATATAGGCAACATGTAGGAAACACAGGTATTATAGAAAAGATAATAGCTAGCAAATGGATCTTAGTGAAAACAAACAATGACCAGGACTGTATTCAAGGAGAATTTGGAAACCAGCATGAATCTGTGTCACAGACTATATCCTCAGGCACAATGAATCAATTAATGCCTGAATGCTACAAGGTGAGGAGGGATTTTCAAAAAATAATAAGAGTAGTGGTTTATAGCAGAAAGTCCATGTGCTATTGTTGAATGTGATAGGCAGAATAACAGGCCCCCAAAGATGCCCATGTCCTAGTCCTTGGAATCTATGAATATGTTGATTTACATGGCAAAAATGACTGCAGGTGTGATTATGGTTAAAGATTTGAGTTGGGGAGGTTATCCTAAAATACCCGGGTGGGCCCAATCTAATTACATGAGTGCTTACAAGCAGAGAACCCTTCCTAACTCTGGTTGGAAGGAAGTGACTATGGAAGAATGACCAGAGAGATGCAAGTTTGTTGGCTTTAAAGATAGACGAAGAGGGAGGTTACAAGCTGAGGATTCAGCAGCCTTGAGAAGCTGGAAAATGCAAGGAAACAGATTCCTCCCAAAAGCCTCCAGAAAAAAATGTGTTGACATCTTGATTTTATCCTAGTAAGACCCAAATCAGCCTTCTAACCTATAAAAATTTATGATAATAAATTTGTGTTGTTTTTAGACACTATGGTAGAAAACTAATACAAGAAACAAATGGCTGTGTTTGGTATCATTAACAAAATTTATCTGAACGAGAAGATAAGGAAAGACGAACCATCCTGACTTCTGCATGGAAAGCCAGGTAGCTTTGGTACATTGCAGTCCCTGAAGACAACAGCACGAGCATAGTAATTACCACTGAGCGTGCTAGCAGGGTCCAATGGAAGGTATTAACAAAAGGGCCCAGGAGAAAGTAGCTTAAGAGTCATCACTGAAAATAAATAAATAAATCTTTAAAAATATAAGTACAAATAACTTCGAGATCTTTTCATTTCAGTACAAAATTTCATTTTTGGCAGTTGCATATTCTTCTGTTGTATACTTGAGTTATAATTATATCACCATTTCTCTACTGGAATGTGTTTGGATTGTTTTAAACATTTCACAAACACTAAGAAAACTATGCACATAGATTAGAAGTGAAATCATTTGGGCAAAACATAAGAGCTTTTGAAATTTTCATACCATCAATCTATCTGTCAGGAGTTCCATCATATGTTCCCCCACCACAAATACCTTGCATTGTTGTGAAACATTTGTAATAAATTATGAGGTACATCATCAAAGAATTACTAATAACCATTCTCGTGGATGTGAAATGGTACCTCACTCTGGTTTTGATCTGCATTTCCCTAATGGCTAATGATGTTATAATGATATTAAGCATCTTTTCTTGTGCTTTTTGGCCATTTCTCTATGCTCTTTAGACAAATGCCTACCAGAGTTTCTCACTCATTTTAAAATTGGATTGTGTCTTTTTGTTGTCGAGTTATAAGATTTCTTTGAATATTTTGGAGATTAAACCCATATTGAACATGTGGCTTATAAACTTTTTTTTCCCTTCTGTAGGTTGTCTTTTGCTTTCATAATGAAATCTTTTGATACTCAAGTTCTTTATTTTGATGAAGTTCCATTTATCCATTTTTTTCTTTTGTTGCTCAGGCTTTTGGTGTAAAGTCTAAGAAACCATTGCCTAATTCAATGTTCTGAAGATAATACCCTATGCTTTCTTCTAGTGTTTTACTGTTTAGGTTCTTATACTTATGTCTTTGATCCATTCTGAGTTCATTTTCATTAATGTTGTGAGATAGGGGTCCCCCTTTATGCTTTTGCATATAGATATGCAGTTCTTCCAGTGGCATTCATTGAAGAGAGTAGTCTTTTCCAATCGAGTGGTCTGTGCTCCCTAGTCAAAAATCATTGGACCGTAAATGGGAAGGTTAATTTCTATTGCTTCAATTCAATTCCATTGATCTATATGTCTGTCCTTGTACCAGTGCCATACTGAGTTTTTATTTTTTGTTTGTTTGTTTGTTTGAGGTACCAGGGCTGAGTATTGAACCCAGGACCTTGTATGTGGAAAACCAGTGCTCAACTACTGAGCCACATCAGCTCCCCTGGATTGGTTTTTTCATTTGTTTGCTTGTTTTTGTTTTTGTTCTTGTTGTTGTTGTTTTAGGAGGCACTAGGTACCAAACACAGGACCTCCTATGTGGGAAGAAGGTGCTCAGTTGCTTGAGTCACATCCACTCCCAAAACCAGGCTGTTGTGGTGACTATATTATAGCTTTGTAATAGGTTTTAACATTGGGAGGTGTGAGTCCTCCAACATCATACTTCTTTTCTAAGGTTGTTTTGACTATTCAGGACCCCTTACTTTCCAAATAAATTGTATGATAAATCTTTTCCATTTCTGCAAAAGGTTATTAGGATTTTGATTGGGATTCATTCAATCTGTAAATAGTTTTGGATAGAACTGACATCTTCTCAATAGTCTTCCAATCCCTGAGCATGGGATATACTTTTGTTGTTTGTATCATTTTTTATTTCTTTTAGCAATGTTTGTAGTTTTCCATGTGTAAGCCTTTCTTTCCTTGCTTAAATAGATCCTTTTACTTGCAATTGTAAATTGAATCTTTTCTTAAATTCCTCTTCACACACAGTACTGATTTTTGCTTGTTAATCTTGTTCGCCACTTGCTGAATTTGTTTATTAGATCTAGTAGCTTTGCTGTAGATTTTTCAGGATTTTTCTGTATAAAGAATCATGTCATTTACAAATAGAGAATGTTCTGTATCTTTCTTTCCAATTTGGCTGTTTTTATTTCTTTTTTTTTTTTTTTTTTTTTTTTTAGCCTAATGTATTTGACTAGAACTTCCAGTGTAAAGTTGAATAACAGTAGTGATAATGGGCACTCTTATTTTATTCTGGAAATAGAGGGAAAATTTTCACTCTTTCACCATTGAGTATGATGTCAGCAGTAGGTTTTCCATACATGCCTTTTATCATGTTGAGGAAGTTTCCTTTTATTCTTAGTTTTCTAAGTGTTTTATCAAGAAGAAATGTTGATTTTGTCAAATGACCTTTCTGCACCAACAGAGATGATCACTCAATTACACATCCTATTAATGTCGTGTAATTCATTAATAGATATTCTTAAGATGAACCCATTTTTCATATGTGGGAAACATCCCACTTTATCATGCTGTATAATTCTTTAACATGCTGTTGTATTACTAGCATTTTGTTGAGGATTTATGCATCTATAAGGGATATTGGTCTGTAACTTTCTTTTCATTGTGGTATGTTTATCTGGCTTTGGAATCAAAGTATTGTTGGTTCTATCGAATAAATTAGGTAGAATTTTTTGGAAGAGTTTTAGCAGGATAGGTATTAATTCCTCTTGGAATGTTTGGTAGAATACACCTGTGAAACCAGCTGCTTCTGGGCTTTTTTTTGTTGGGATATTTTCTTTCTTTTTTTTTTTTCCTTTTTTAATTACAGATTCAAACTCTTTACTTGTAATTGGTTTGTGAGCTTTTCTTTTTCTTCTAGAGTGAGTGTAGGCTGTTTGTTTCTAGGAGATTCATCCGTTTCATCTAGGTTGTCTAATTCGTTGTCAAACAGTTGTTCATAGTATCCTCTTATGATACAACTTTATTTCTGTTAGGTCAATAGTAATGCCCCCCTATCCATTTCTGGTTTAAATTATGTGCTCCCTCTCTCTTTTTTTCTTTGTCAGTCTGTGGAAAGGTTTATCAATCTTGTTGATCTTTTCATAGAACCAAAGTTTCATTTTCTTAGTTCTTTCTAGTGATTTTTAAAAAATTTTCTATTTCATTAATTTGTGCTCTAATCTTTATTATTTCTTCGGGTTTCATTTGCTGTTCTTTCTTTTCTTTTCCTAGTACCTTCAGGTTTGCAGTTAAGTCTTTGATATGAGCTCTTTCTTTTTAAATGCAAGCATTTAGGGCTATCAATTTCCTTCTAAGCTCTGCCATTGCTGCATCTCGTAAGTTTTTACGTTTTGTTATCTATTTCATTTGTTTCAAGTTATTTGCTGATTTTCCCTGTGATTTCTTCTTTAACTCATTGGTTGTTTAAAAGTATATTGTTACACTGGGGAGCATCATTTCCAAAGTAAGGCACACTGACAAGGTGCCAAATTCCCGAACTGTCTGCCCTGCTTATAACTTCTGGATATCTCTAGAGCCCTCAGGAGCCCTGTTATTTGAGGCACTGTTTACTGTAGCAGTCATTGAGAGCCTTCTGAGACTTAGTTAAACTCATTTATAGGGTCTTTACTCATGGCTCTTCTGCTCCTTTTATTTGAACCCATAATTAGCAGTATACTTGATAAATATATGTCCCAGAGACTTAAATATTTGGTTCATCCATATGCCAGTTGAGCCCTGAATTTCAGTGGGGCTGCAACTCCTACTCTCCAGTTCATTGGACACACCCAGGACAACTAACAAGGAGATGATGAAGGACAATACCCATCCCAAGCATATTAGTCAGCCAAAGGGGTACTGATGCAAAATACCAAAAATCAGTTGGTTTTTATAAAAGGTATTTATTTGGGGTAGAATCTTAGTTACCAGCCCATAAAGCATAAGTTACTTTCCTCACCAAAATCTTTTACCATATGTTGGAGTAAGATGACTGCCAACATCTGCCTGGGTTAAGGCTTCCTGGGTTCTTCTTTTGCAGGGCTTGCTTCTCTCTGGACTCAGGGTTCCTTTCTTCCCTGGACTTGCCTCTCTTCAGGCTGAGGGTTCCTCTTTCTGGGGCTTGCTTCTCTTTCCTCATAACCAAACTGTGTGCTTACTTTCTGGTGCTCCAGCTCAAGATTCCAACCTCCCTTCTCTGCAGTGCATTTTCTCTGTGAGTCTTACTAACATGGCCCAATCAAAGCCTTAAGTATTATTTAATCAAGTAAAAATAAAACTTCTGAATCCTATACACTCTAATATGCCCAGAGGAAAAGACCAGTTTACAAACATAGTCCAATATTTCTTTTTGGCATCCATCAATAGTATCAAACTGGTAAACTCCACCCTCTGAATTCCAGAAAGACATTACAATATTTTAAAAATCCTTAAATCAGTAACAATGCTGAGTACAAAATCGTATTGCTGTCAGTTTATAAAGAAATACAGTTTGTCTTGGGACAAAGTCCCTTTTGCCGTAGACCTCTGAAACTTACAAAACCATTTATCTGCTTCCAAAACACAAATGGACAAAGGATAAACATTTTCATTACAATAAGGAGAAATTGGGAGGGAAACATGAGATATGGATCCAGAACAATTCAGTAAACCTGAAATGCATCCTCCATTCAATCTCAAAGTCTGAGATTCATTTTTCTCCTTGGATCTTGTGGGAACCCACCCTTTCCATAGGCTTGCCAAATGGCCATTTTCTTGGTTCCACCCTCATCAAGCACTTGGGTGTTGACCAAGCTCTAGACTTCAACCTCCAAGTTCATTGGGGTGATTGACATGCCTTACCCAAACTTTGGGTTAGAGACTTAACCCCCCTAGTACAATGTGGCGAAGGCAACATTGCATACAGGTTCATTCCTCTCAGAGCAATGAGTTGACCAACTGGCTTTCCCTAATCAATGGGGTACAAGTGCACACTTTTCACACCAGTGGGTGCTAACCTTAACTGCCTTAATCCTTGAGGAATGTGTTTCACCCCCTCTGTACCCTGCAGCAACAAAACTCTCCCTGAACATTGGGTGGGAGTATCCATCCTCTTCAACTGCTGGTGCAAATTCACCCTCTCTGTACACATGAGTGGAGTTCCTATCTTGGCCCAAGGTGATGTCTTAATTCCAGATCCCAGCTTCCATGGTTTTCCTCTTAAAGCTGTTTCCCCTTCAATCTCTCCTTTTCATGTCCTTTTTAGTCCAAGCCAACAGTGGTTTTGTTTATACAGCTGTCTTAAAGAGCTTGTTGGTTTAGCATGCAAGAAGCAGAGGTCCAAGCCATCAGACAGTAAGACTTTCTGCAAGTGTTTCCTAGATAACTGCATCTTCAATCTTGATTTACAAATTCCAAGTTTAGCTAAGTCTTCAAATGGGGCACTATCTTCTGGCAGCTTGATTTCCAGTGTCTTGGAATTTCCAGAATTATTTTCTCTTTCCTTTGTGTCCAACAGTTCAGTTCTCAGCATATTCTCTTGTCTAGCATTTTGCTATAAGCTGCAAGGAGAAGCCAAGCTGCATTCTCTAAGTTTACTTAGAAAAGTTCTTCAGCTAAATGCCCAGGATCACCATTTTCAAATTCTTTCCTCCATGAAATATCAGGAGTCAATCTTGCTAAGTTCTCTGCAATTTTAAAATATGGATTGCCTTTCCTCCAGTTTCCAATAATAATTTCATCATTTACTTCTAAGGCATCATAAAAAAATCTCTTCAGTATCCATATCCATAACAACAGTCTCTGCAAAGCAATCTCAGCCTTTTCTATCAGGCACCTCACAATTCCTCCAAAATATACCATTTACCCATTTATAAAACCATTCCAGCATTTTGGTAATTGCAAAAACATAAGCCCACTCTCCAGTACCAAATTCTGTATTACTAAGCCAAAGGAGTACTGATGCAAAATACCAGAAATTGGTTGGTTTTTATTTGGGGTAGAAGCTTTCGGTTACCAGGCAATAAACCATACATTACTTGCCTCACCAATGTCTTTTACCACATGTTGGAGCTAGATGACTGCCAATGTCTGCCAGGGTTCAGGCTCCCTGGGTTCCTTTCTTCCTAGGGCCTGCTTCTCTCTGGGCTGAGGATTCCTCTCTTCCTTGGACTTGCTTCTCTCCAGGCTCATTGTTCCTCTCTTTCCAGAGCTTGCTTCTCTTTCATCACAACCAAATTCCTCTGTGTATTTACTTTCCAGGGCTCCAGTTCAATATTCCAACCTCCCTTCTCTGTATTTTTCTCCCTTCTCTGTATTTTTTCTATGACTCCCTGCCAACCAAGGGGCAGGGACTGAATGTCCTACTAACATGACCCAATCAAAACCTTAATCATTATTTAATCAAGTAAAAGTAGAAGAACCTCTGAATCCAATACACTCTAATATGCCCAGAGGAAAACATCAGTTTACAAACATAATCCAATATTTCTTTTTGGAATCCATCAATAATATCAAACTGCTACATGAAGGAACAGAGAGTGTCTGCAACTGCAAGCAAGATAGTCCCATCCATCTCCCCCATGGAATCTAAGTCCCCCTCTCAATTAGAGGCAAAGTGGGCATCAATATCCCAAAATTCTCAAGATTGGGGAATGAAGAATGGACTAAAGTAGACTTACTATTATTCTACTATAGGCTTTCTACTATTCTAAAAATGAATGAACTCTTATTGATGTAAAGGCAGTGACCACCAGAGGTTTTGAGGTATGGGAGAGGGAAGAATAGGTATAATATGGGGGTAATTGGGGGACATTGGATTTGTCCTGCATGACATTGCAGTGACAGATACAGGCCATTGCATATTTTGTCATAAATTCCAAAATTGTGCAGGACAAAGAGTAAACTATAATATAAACTGTCGTCCACAGTTAGTAGCAATGCTTCTGTATGTGTTTATCAATTGTAACAAGTGTACTACACTGATAAAGGATGTTGTTAATGTACAAAAGTGTGGGAGAGGAGGGAATGGGGCATATAGGAATTTCATATTTTTTATGTAACATGTATAAAATCTAAAATTTCTTTAAAAATAGAAAAGTAAAAATTATAAAAAATGAAAACTAAAAACAAAATTTTAAAAGTATGTTGTTTAATTTTCACGTATTTGTGGATTTTACAGTTCTCTGCCTGGTACTAAATTCCAGCTTCATTTCATTGTGGTCCAAGAAGAAGTCTTATATAACATCAATCTTTTAAAATTTATTGAGACTGTTTTGTAACCTAGCATATTGTATATCCTCTAGAGTGATCCAGGGGCACTTGAGAAGAATGTGTATCCTGATGTTTTAGGATGTATTGTACTGTATATGGCTGTTAGGTCTAGTTCATTTATCATACTATTCAAGTTTTCTCTTATTATAATAAGTTTCCTTATTAATCTTCTGTCCTGATATTCTATTTATTGATGAAAGTGGTGTATTGAAGACTCTATTATTGTAGCTATTCCTATTTCTCCCTTCAGTTTTGCCAGTGTTTACTCATGGATTAAGAAACACTGTGGTTAGGTGTCTGTCTAGACATTTATGATTGTTGTTTCTTCTTGGTGGATTTCCCCTTTCATTAATATATAGTGTATTTCTTTGTCTCTTATAACAGTTTTGATTTAAAGTCTATCCCATTAGAAGTTAGTATAGGTACCTCCCACTCTCCTTTGGTTACAATTTATATGGAGTATCTTTTCCCATTCTTTCACTTTCAACCTATTTGTGTTTTGGGATCTAAGATGATTCCCTTGTGAGCAACATACAGTTGGATGGTGTTTTTTTCAATTCATTCTGCCAATCTGTATTTTTCGATTGTGGCATTTAATCCATTAACATGCAGTATTATTAGTGCAAAGGCAGCATTTGCTTCAGTCATTTTGTCCTCCGCTCTTTATATTTCTTATATTATTTTGTCTCTTTTTCTTTATTGAAGTTTCCTTTGTACGTGGTTGATATTTTGTGATATATTTGATCCCTTTCTCATTTCCTTTTCTGAATTTCTTTTAAATAATCTCTTTGTGGCTACTGAGGTTTGTATTAGACAAAATAAGTTTAAAACGTACTAATTTTAAAAGATACCAACTTAACTTCAGTATTATACATATTCTCTGCTCCCACATCCTTCCATTTCCCCTTTTTATGTTGTTTTTGACCCACATTGCCTCTATATTTTGTATGTCCATTATGAGGAAACATGATTATTTTTCTTATTCAATTGTATAATAACTCTTTTAAAAATTCAAGAGTAGGATCGTTTATTGAGGAAACAGTACTATGGGGTTTTGCATTTACCCATTCTGTTACGTTTATTGAAGACTTTCACTTGCTCCAAGCTACTTTCTTTTTTCTTTTCCATTCAACCTGGAGAACTCCCTTACAAAAGTTCAGTTTTTCTGTTTTTCCATGAAGTTTCTGCATCCACTAACTTCCATTTTGTGGCATAATGCCCGAGGGGAGATGATAGGGTCAGCATTCCAAAACACCCATTTTTTGTTTGTTTGTTTATGTGTTCCAGCAATTAGAGACCAGCTTGATTATATGCACCACTTGCCAACAAGTCCTCCCCACAGGTCTCTTTTGTTTCCTGGGATGCTTTTGTATGCACGGCAATCACCAACCTTTTGGATTCTACCCTGGGTTTGCGTTGCCTTGGTTCCCTGTGCCTGGATATGTGTCAGGTTCTTCAATGCGGTGCATGGATCTATGGTCTGCATTCAAGGCACAAGGTACTCAGGTACTAGAGCTGCTGCCCTGTGACTCTTAAGTCACATGGGACTGAGAGAGGGGAAGGGGTGTGGAGTCACGGGTCCTAATCACATACTGTCTACCTTCTTTTTTGATATTTTTTTCTTGGTTTCAGCATTCATGGAGTCCTAATCTAATCTCTGTCTTCTTCCAGAGTTCCAAGCAAGTGGGATTTGGCCTTTTATTAGTTGTTTCTGAGAGGAGACTTTTCCAGGAGATGTCTTACATAGCCATCTTAATGTCAATAATGCTTTAGTTTTCTATAGATTTATAGGAGACTTTTACTAGATAAATGTTTCTTTTTTGTAGTTTGCTAAGTGCTCTTCTAAGAAACTTTTTCTTTTTAATAAATTAAGTAGTTCACTAGATTACCTAATGATTGAAAACTGTTCCATTCCTGTGATAAACTCTATTTGTTACAAAGCTCAAATAGAGCTTTGATTGCTCAGAGTTTTGATTAGAGTAGTCACATCTCTGTTAATAAGGAAGATTTGTCTAAAATTTTCTATCTTTCAGTTTATTTCATCTTATTTTATTTTACATTGGTTATGGGCACTTCTATCCAGCTTTTGCTTAAGCATGAACTTATCTTGGAATGAGTTTTAAAGAGGTGAAAGGCATTATTGCCCTTCCAGTTCTCCATGTCTTTTCTTCCTCTGCTGCAGCAAACCTGGAGGCATCGGGTTGAGATATTTGAAGCACAAAACTCAAACAGTCCTGATGACTAATTCACCACATGGATCAGGGCTGCCTGGAAGTCTCATCTCCAACTTCAGCAGATTTTATTTGATTAACAATTATGTTAGTCTGCCAAAGGGGTGCTGATACAAAGAACCAGAAATCTGCTGGCTTTTAAAGGGTATTTATTAGGGGTAAAAACTTACTGTAACAAGGCCTTAAAGAGTTCAATTCAAGGTTGCTTTCTCACCAAAGTCAATTGCCACGTGTTGAAGCAAGATGGTCACTCATCTCTGCCTGGTCTCTCAGGAATCCCTATAAAAGTCTCTGGCATAGGAATCATTTCATTCCAGGCTTTCTCAGCTGCTCAGCTGCTTTGTTCTGTTCAGCTGCAAAGTATCAAGTGAATGGCTTATTTCTCCCTAGGGCCCCAAGATTAAACATGACAGAGCTCTCTCTTTTCTTGTGTGTCTTCTTGCGTGAGTGTCTATTTATATCAGCCCACCAAAGGGGTGGCGACTCAACCTGACTCATGTCCTACTGACATGGTCAAATCAAAAGCCCTAAATTGATTTTATCAAGTAAACTTGAAACCTTTAATACAATTGAAGGGTATTACACCCAGAGGAATAGATTAGTTTACATCAGAATCTTAATCTTTTGGGGATTCATAAATAATCTCAAACTGCAGCAACAAGTAAACTTGTATGTGTTAAGCCCCTGGAATTGTAAGGCTGTTTATTATTGCAGCATTCTGAATAATATAGGGTTTGTCTATTTAATGTTCAGGAATATTTTAAAAGAGGGTCTACAAATTTGGTATAATCACTGTAAAATCTCTGGGCTGCATGCCTATGCAAGTGCTAGGTATTTTTCTTACTACTTTTTTTTTTTAAGATTTATTTTATTTATTTCTCTCCCCTTCTCTCACCCCACCCCCCGCCCCCTGCCCTGGTTGTCTGTTCTCTGTGTCCATTTTGCTGCATGTTCTTTGTCCGCTTCTGTTGTTGTCAGCGGCACGGGAATCTGTGTCTCCCTTTGTTGCATCATCTTGTTGTGTCAGCTCTCCGTGTGTCCGGCACCATTCCTGGGCAGGCTGAAATTTCTTTCGTGCTGGGCAGCTCTCCTTACAGGGCACACTCCTTGTGCATGGGGCTCCCCTACGCAGGGGACACCCCTGCATGGCGCGCATTAGCGCTGTGCATGGGCTAGCTCCACACGGGTCAAGGAGGCCCAGGGCTCGAACCGCGGACCTCCTGTGTGGTAGACGAACGCCCTAACCACTGGGCCAAGTCCGCTTCCCTCTTACTACTTTTCAATTTTATTCTTGTCTTAGTTAGTCTGCCTTTCCTTGAGTTTCGTATTATATATAACATCCCAGAAAACATCCATATTTATTTTGTGGCTTGATTTTCAAAGGTGTGAAATTACACACAGCATTTTATTCTAAGTTTTAAAATCTCTAAGTGGTACCAATTTCTTATATCTAATATTATTTATTCATACTTTTATTTCTTTAGTTTATCAGTTTATCAGTCTCCTCTTTTTCTTTGCTAATGTCTCTTTTTTTATTCTTTGGTTTCTTAAACTGAAGTCACAGTACCTAAAACTGATTTTTTAAAGCAAATTGCTTTATCTGCAAAAAGTTGTTTATATATTATTCTATCCTGTTTTCCAAAAACTTTGTGACTATATATTTCAATTTCCTTTTAATCCATCTAGACCTGTGCATTTCTTAAAATTTTCCAAGCAAATCCATTTATTTTGAATATACTTTCAGCCTTTATTTCTACTTTTATTGGCTAAGATTAAATAATTTATTTTTTAATGATTTCTTCTGTTTAGAATTAGTAGAGATTATCTTTGTAGCATATTAACATGCTAAATTTTTATACAGGTTTCATGGATATCCAAAAAGGATGTGTAACTTCTGTTTATTGGTAAAAAGGTACGTATACATTTCTGTTATATTGAACTTTCCTTACCTTACTTCTTATTTTTCTCATGTGTACATTTGTAAGTGAAGTATAATAAAGTTTTTGTGGTAGATTTAAGCTTTATGTACCTCAGAAAAACATGGTCTTATATATAATCCATTCCTGTGAGTGTGAACCATTCTAAGTAGGACCTTTTGATGAGTTTACTTCAGTTAAGAAGGTGTGGCCCACCTCAATCAAGATGAGTTTTAATCCTATTACTGAAGTCCTTCATAAGCAGAATGAAAGTCAGGCAGAGAGAAAAAGCCTAAGCAAGAAGCTGGAGTTCAACAAACCTGAAAGAGAAGGAAGAGACCAGGAGGCAGGTCATGTTCCTTGACATGTGACAAGCTAAAGGCCAAAGTTTGCCAACAGATAACCCCAGAAAACCAGTATTTGGGAAGAAAGCTTCACATTGATGAAAACTTGATTTGGACTTTCTTTTAGCCTCAAAACCATGAGCAAATAAATTCCTATTGTTAAACCTAATCCATTTAACAGTGTTTGCTTGAGCAGCCTAGGAAATTAAAATAGTAATAGTCTCCTCCAAAGATTATGGATTTGTTCATTTATTTGAATATGCTTTGCTTTATATCCTTTGGTGTGATGACAATGAGAGCATAAAGATTAATGGAAATTAAAACTTTCTGATTCATTAAATTTTTCTCAATATAAAATATCTTTCTGGGAAGCGGACTTGGCCCAAAGGATAGGACATCTGCCTACCACATGGGAGGTCTGCGGTTCAAACCCTGGGCCTCCTTGACCCGTGTGGAGCTGGCCCACTCACAGTGCTGATGCATGCAAGGAATGCCCAGCCATGCAGGGGTGTCCCCTGTGTAGGGGAGTCCCATCCACAAGGAGTGCACCCCTTAAGGAGAGCCACCCAGCGCGAAACAAAGTGAAGCCTACCCAAGAATGGCGCCGCACACACGGAGAGCTGACACAACAAGATGACGCAACAAAAAGAAACACAGATTCCCAGTGCTGCTGATAAGGATAGAAGCGGCCACAGAAGAACACACAGCGAATGGACACAGAGAGCAGACAACTGAGGGGGAGGGCGGGGGCGGGAGAAGGGGAGAGAAATAAATTAAAAATAAATCTTAAAAAAAAATGCAAAATCCCAGCCTTACCCCCATACTCATGGAATCAGAATTTCTGAAGGCTGGATCTGGGGAACTGCATATTAAAAAAAAGTCTTTCTCATACAATGCCATGAGAATTGTGGTGGTGGTAGTCTTATTCCTCTTGGGATAGGGTTAGTGATACTCTTTTCCTCAAGACACCTAATGGAAACATAGTTCCTCTAGCATTAGGGGAGATTGGAGAATGGGTTTGTTTTGTTTCTCTCTTTTTTTTTTTAGATTTTTTAATTGTTTTTTTTAATGTTAAAAGAAGTTTTAGATTACATACATGTTACAAAAAAAAATAAGGGATTCCCATATATACCACTTCCTCCCCTCTCACACTTTCCCACATTAAAATATCCTTCCTTAATGTGGTACATTTGTTACAATTGATGAATACATATTGAAGCATTGTTACTAAGCATGCACTACAGTTTACATTATTTTTTACACTTTGTCCTGCAAATTTTTGTAAGTTACTTTTTGAATGTGATGTTAAAAAATAAACAAAGCCAAAAAAAAAAAAAAAGAATACCAGTAAGTCCACTATAATCCATATTTTATTCTTCCATCCTGTGGACCCTGGGATGGTGATGTCCATTCCATCTCTAAATCAAGAGGGGGCTTAGATCTCACATGGTTGATGGATGCAATTTTCCTACTTGCAGTTGTAGACTCTCTTGGTTCCCTGGTGTGGTGGTTGACCATCCTCACCTGCCTGTTAGCTGACCTGGGTAAGTCCAAGAAACTTAGAAGGAGGTGTTGCAATTCTTCTGAGGCTCAAGGCCCAACTGGCACATGGTCAGTCCAGAGATTCAAGTCTCCTGAACGTATACCAGCCCCATCGCCAACCACAGGTTCAGTAAAAGTCATAGAATAGGCATGTGTAGAGAGGTCATTTCTGAATCCAACTCCAACACACTTAGGAGCACAAATTCCAAAGTAGGGTCCACTGGCAAGGCACTGAATTCCAGAGCCATCTGCCATGACCATAGAACCTGTGTGTCTCCATAAACCTCAAGAGCACCACTACCGAGGGCTATATCTACTTTGGCTCTCTCTGGCATCCTGCTGAAATGTCCATAAGCATGACTCCTTTGATGACATCCTGACACATTTTGAAGTTTCTTAGCCATATAAACTCATTTGTCTTTACCATTTCCCCCTTTCATTCAAGGTCTTTTTTTTAGTTGCATCACCAGCTTGTGGTTAGTAGTAATCCCTTGGAACAAGGGAGGCTCATCCCTGGGAGTCATGTCCCGCACTGGGGGAAGGTAATGCATTTACATGCTGAGTTTGGCTTCAAGACTGGCCACATTTGAGCAACACGAAGGCTCTCAGGAGGTAACTCCTAGGCACCCTGCAGCTCTAGGTCTTGTTCTTATTTCAGGTGCACAGGCTCACAAGCATAGTCATTAGTATCAAGGGTTCATTGTTGGACCTTCCTTCTTTTTTGGTCTTTGCCATTGCACTTGGGGGATTGTTGCTGCTCCTTTAGGGAATGTGATAGAGTTCCCTGGCTAGGAACTCAGCACTCCCTCAGTTGCTGCTTTTAATTGTAACCACTATGAAAATATCCAAATATTTTTATGTATCCTGGATATATGCCCTGTAGAACTCCCTGTCAACCATGTGTCCCCTGTCAATAACATCCTACACCAATATTCCTCCCCTGCCATTGTTGAACTTCTCTGTGATCCAAAACTTCTTCAAAAGTGAAGCCCAGTATATTGTCAGGTTCCATTAATAGTAAAATGGAATATAGTGATGAGTTTAAAGGTTAGCTATAGAATGAATATTAATTTAGAAAAATTAAGGTAAAAAAACTTGGGGTATCAAAAAATTTAAAAGTGCAAAAGCTTTGCTTTTGATGTTTTGCTTTCCATCACTGCAATAAATGTTGCCCTGTATGCAAATTGGCAAGGCAACTACTTCCATCTTTTCCTTTGGGTCCACATCCTATCTTTTTCTTTTTTTTCCTAATTATTAAGCTTATCTTCACAAAAGTTTTAGATCACAGTAATTCATATATACAATATAGAGTACTCCCACATATCCAACATAAAACCCTTTTCCCTTCCACAGCAATAATCTCTTTACATATTCATACTATATTTACTGAAACTGATGTACAGATATTGAGACAATAGCTTTCAAACAAGGTAACATTTGGGTTTACATTGTGGTTTATATTTTAGACTATACAATTTTCTAAAATTTTAGTTATCTTATGTTTTACATTATGATTTACATTTTAGCCTATCAGCCCCTATATATTTTTGGTGTAATTTAACATGTCTTATATCCATCCTTGCATAATCTTGTGGAATACTTCTGTTGCCCACACAGTTACATTGGTTCTATCTATTCAATACTTCTTTCCCCCTCCCCTTAGGTCCCACAGTGACAATCTTCATTGCTTGAAGGGCCATGTTCAGAGATACTTCCAACAGTGTTGAGGGCTTGACATGCTCAACTGTCCTAATGCACTGGGAGTCACCATTTCTCTCAAGAGATACAATTCCCTCTATTTGAGAACATCAGTCCTACCCAGGATGTGGGTATACCTTCACTCTCAGTATATAGGTCTCTATCCAAAGACATAACCCACTATGGCAAAATGAGCACTCATGTACACCCTAGGAGCCTGTTCTGTGTCAGATTATCCCCTTTAAGCATCTTAAACCGGTAACTTTCCTTATTATATTTTTGAAAAAGTTTTCTCAGCATTATACTCTTAACCAAATACCTGACATCTCCTATGTTCATACATTCCCCTACCTTCCCCCCAATTTCCTGGGCAATATTACCCATCCTCCCATCCCTAGCCCCCCTCAAGCCCACAAAGCCCCACCCAAAGGTAACCTTATGCCCCCATTTTATTCCTTCCTTGTACAAATACTTACCTCCAGCTTATCATAGATTTCACCCATGTAGGTGTCAGCTTATATCATTCCTCTACCCCCCAATTTCCTTTAACCTTATTATCCAGTCTCTAGCTCTCTGAGGCAGCTTGGTTTACTTATTTCATATCATTGAGGTCATGTAGTATTTGTCCTTCAATGCCTGGGTTGCTTCACTCAACATAAGGTTCTCAGGATTCATCCACGTTACCACATGTGTTTGTGGTGTATGTGTTCTTAAAGCTGAGTAGTATCCCATTGTACGTATATACCACATTTTATTTATCCATTCATCGGTTGATGGGCATTTGGGTTGATTCCAACTTTTGGCAATAGTGAACAATGCTGCTATGAACATTGGTGTGCATATATCGGTTTGTGTCCTTGTTTTCAGTTCTACTGGGTGTATACCTAGCAGTGGAATTGCTGGGTCACATGGCAAATCTATGGTTAGTTATTTAAGAAACTGCCAAACTGTCCTCCAGAATGGTTGGATTCTCTGCATTCCCACCAGCAGTGGATGAGTATTCCCATTCCTCCACATCCTCTCCAGCATTTGTAGTCTTCTGTTTTTTTCATAGCTGCCAATCTTATGGGAATAAGATAGTTTCTCATTGCAGTTTTCATTTGCATTTCCCTGATAGCTAGAAATTTGGAGCATTTTTTCATGTGCTTTTTAGCCATTTGTATTTTTTCTTTGGAGAAGTGTCTGTTTAAATCTTTTTCCCATTTTTTAGATGGGTTGTTTATCTTTTTATTTTCAAGATATAGGAGTTCTTTTTATATGCAGGTTATAAGTCTCCTATCTGATATACGGTTACCAAATATTTTCTCCCATTGTGTAGGCTCTCTTTTCACTTTCTTGACAAACTCCTTTGAGGTGCAGAAGGCTTTAATTTTGAGGAAGTCCCATTTATCTATTTGTTCTTTTGCTGCTCGTGCTTTGGGTGTGAAGTTCATGAAGGCATTTCCTATCACAAGGTCCAGTAGATTTTTCCCTACACTGCTTTCCGAAGTCTTTATGGTCTTGGCTCTTGTATTTAGGTTTTGATCCATCTTGAGTTGATTTTTTGTATAAGTTGTGAGATGGTAATCCTCTTTCATTCTTTTACATATGGATATCCGTTCTCAGGCACCATTTGTTGAAGAGGCCATTCTCTCCCAGTTGAGAGGTTTTGGTGGCTTTATCGAATATTATATGACTCTATATATGAGGATCTATATCAGAACTCTGAATTCGGTTCCATTGGTCTGTGTGTCTCTCCTTGTGCTAATATCATGCTGTTTTCACTACTATTGCTTTGTAGTATGTTTTAAAGTCAGGTAGTGTGATTCCTCCAATTTCATTTTTCTTTTTCAATATGTCTTTGGCTTTTTGGGGCCTCTTTCCTTTCCAAATAAATTACATAGCTATTTTCTCTGGTTCCTTAAAGAATGCTGTGTTGATCTTTATTGGGATTGCATTGAATGTGTAGATCAGTTTTGGTAGGATAGACTCCTTTGATGACATTCTGACTCATTTTGAAGTTTCTTAGCCATATAAACTCATTTGTCTTTACCATTTCCCCCTTTCATTCAAGGTCTTTTTTTTAGTTGCATCACCAGCTTGTGGTTAGTAGTAATCCCTTGGAACAAGGGAGGCTCATCCCTGGGAGTCATGTCCCACACGGGGGGAAGGTAATGCATTTATATGCTGAGTTTGGCTTAGAGAGTGGCCACATTTGAGCAACATGGAGGCTCTCAGGCAGTAACTCTTAGGCACCTTGCATCTCTAGGCCTAGTTGAAATTTCAAGTACACTATGCTCATAAGCATAGTCATCAGTATCAAGTGCCCCTCATTAGACCTTCCTTCTTCACTGGTTTTGCAATTGGGAGATTGTTGCTGTTACATTGGGAAATGCAACAGAGCTCTCCCAACTAGGAACTCAGCACTCCCTCACTTGTCATGTGTAACTCTATCCATTATGACAATACCCACCCAATATCCAAACATATTTATAAAGCCTATATACATCCCCTGGACAACTCCCTTCCAACCATGTGTCCTCCATCAATGCCATCCCACACCAGTGCTCCTTCCTTGCCATAGTTGAACCCCTCTGTGATCCAAAACTTCTTCAAAATGAAGCCTAATATATTGCCAAATTCAATTAGTAGGAAAATGAAATAGTAATGATAGGCTTAAAGATTAGAAACAAAAAACATAATAATTTAGAAAAACTAAAATCAAGTAAAAACTGAAAAATATCCTAAAACTTTGTTCGTCACTGTAATACGTGTTGCTCTGTATGTACCATAGCAAGGCAATCTCTTCCATTCCTTCCTCAATGTCTACATCCTTTTATTTTTTAATTTTTAATTTTGTCTTCAAAAAATTTTAGATCACAGTAAAGTCACATATACAATATAGGGGACTCTCATATACCCAATTTCAAACCCTTTTTCCCCCTCCCCAGCAATGATCTTTTTATATGTGGATGTTATATTTGCCATAACTGATGTACAGGATTGAAACATTGCTACTAACCATGGTTCCATTATGGTTTACATTACGGTTTATATTTTAGACTGTACACATTTCTAAATTTTTGGTTACATTACAGTTTACATTATGGTTTACATTTTAGACTACACACTTCCATAAATTTTAGGTGAAATTTAACATGTCGTATATCCATCATTGCACATTCTTGTGGAACACTTCCATTGCCTCCCAGTTACCCCCTCTTCCATCTATTCTATTCCTCTTTCACCTTCCCCTCAGGGCCCACAGTGACAACTAAGCTTCACTGCTTGAAGGACAGGGCCCATAGATACTCGCAACAATGTTGAGGGCTTGACACACTAGTCTGTCCTCCCAAATTGGGAGTCACCCATGCTCTCAAGAGACACCCTCTCCTCTGTTTGAGAACATCAGGCCGCTCCAGGATTGGGGTACAACACCTTCCCACTCATGTATGGGTCTCTGCCCACTGATATAACACACTGTGAAGTGATGAGCACTCACACAATCCCTAGAAGCTTGCCCCAGTTGCACCCGGTGCCAGATGCCCCCCATCAAACACCTTAAACAAGTAACCTTTCCTTATTATATTTTCTAAAGAGTTTTTTTCAACATTATAGTTTCTCAACATCATAGTTTTTTAAAAAACACACACAAAAAAACTCTTTGTTTAACAAGATTAATGACTTTGTGAAAAGCAATTTAAAAGGGAAAGCTCCTCTATAACCACTGTTGGACTTGACTGTTAAGAGATCTCTCAGGTCCTTAAACAGAATACATTTGAGTATATATACATATTGCAGTGTAATTTATATATGAGTATTCAATATTCTGTTGAGAAGGGAAGAGTTTTTATGATATAAGGGTGTACCTGAAGCAAAACATTTTCTTTACCATTTTATTTAACAGATATTCTTCAATAAAATATCAAAATATGCAAAACTGAATTTATAACAAATACTTTCCGATTCTTAGAATAGAATCATGGATTTAAACATCTTCATATCTCTGGTCCATCCTCCTGCAAATAGCCCATTGACTCATGCTCAGATTTTTGTCAAATATAAAGATTTGTGTCTTGTTCAGGGAAATACATGACAATACTGATTTAATGTCCAACTATGAGTCGAGCAGTGGGCTGACTCCTTCCTTGTAAAAGGTAGTCTCTTATCTTAGTGGCACCAAGGCCTCATATAAAGCATTTTCATATTACCAAGCTGTTCTTCATTGCCCAAGATGCACTTCACTTATTGCACACATGACTGAAAATAACCCAGCTAATTTTTCCTTAATTCAAATTTTTACTTCTAAATGAGTGTTGTTCTTTTCAGAGTATTTCCCTTGGAAAATTAGATATTAAATAGTGTGTCATATTGCTCCTAATCAAAATGTTAGACTCTTCCTTTGAATTTGCTTTGGAACCTAAAGCTTGGTTTTCATTCCTGTCTTGAGAATAGTCCAAGATCATTTGAAATAAGTTCTGTGAATATTAGGTAAGAAAATTGATAAATTCCATTTGGGGAAATAAGGTTGAGAATGGGCAATATCAGAATGTCACTGAGTTTTTTCCTGTCACTTCTGAACAAGTCTAACAGCTGCAGTTTTTCTTTTTCCTCTAGGTGACTACTTTGAAAGAGATTATCCATTGGGTTTATAAATTGCAACAGATAAAATTATGCATAGTTAAACAATCACATATTTTACAACTTACTGATCAGTTGGGGTTTGCAGTAATGCTTTTATTCTTTCTCTCTGTGTGTAGCTGCATCCATGGCAACATCATTTATCTTAATTTGTCAACTCCTGTGAGGTCATGATTCTGTAAACTTAGCACAGTATCATAATCAATCAGATAATTAAAATAAGTTTTTGTTGTTGTAGATGATGATGGTAATGATGGAGGTAATGTACATGCATTCAGGGATTTCAGGAGTTTGTACAAAGCATAAAGCAAAGACATAACTCATATTTAGAATATGTGAGCAAGGACATAATTAGAGTTCTGGGAATTTTTGCAATGCGGTGGTTAGAGATGTGTAAAGGTATTTGAAGAAGGACTCATAAAATCATGGGATGTAGACATTTCAGATCTTTTAGTAGAATGCCTTCAATTTACAGAAGAGTAAACTGAGGCCCAGGGAGGTGATTTTCCAAAGAAAACATAAAAGCAAGTCTCAAATTCTGATTTGTAGCTTTTAATATATACACATATATTTACAATTTCCCTCCCTGCTCCAAGCCTCATGCTCTTTTTGAAGTATGTAATCTTTCTTTGATGGTTTTTAGACTAAAATTTCTCTGTCTTCATGGATCTCTTTCTGAAGCCTCTATAATTAATGCATCCTCTCATTTCCTTCCTCTCAACCCCACATTCTAAAAGGGGGCAGTCTGCAGTCATCTGATCTAAACTGGAAGAAACCTGTTATGGGGTGAGGTGGAAAAGCTAAGAGGTATTTGCCTTCAAACTTCAACAGCAGAAACTTTTAACAGTGAAAGTTCTAATAATTCATTTTTTGGAGAAGTCATCCCACCCTTTTGGTATGATAAAACTGTGCTAAATAAAAATATTAAAAATTAAATAATCAGATATATTCTCTCCCACTCTCAGGATTTGTTATGCTACAGTACTAAGATCCTGGTTCTTTATTGCTTGATCAGAGTAATGGATGGGAAGGAGAAGAGGAAGAAACTAAGAAAACCTAAATTGATATGTATTATTGCCCTTCACTTAGGCTGGGAGGAAAAGAAAAGATCCAGAAGAGAACAGAGACAGTAGCAAGAAAGAAGAGGTAAAGTGAAATTGAGAAAGCTTGGAGGAATTTTGAGGTAAGAGTGGGAAAAGTTTGAATAGCTGTCACCTGCAGTGGAAATTCATTGGTAGATATGGGTACAGGGGATGATAGGAATTATTTCTGTGAGTCTTTAGATACAATTCTTTCTTTTTTGCCTTTCTCCATACATATTACTTTCCAAATCTTTGGGATATTGGATTTTTGTTTCTTTATGTGCATTGCTGAACTGGCATGGAAAGAGAGCAAGAAAGTCCAGTTTTACTGAGAAAATAGAACTATTTTTGATGCCTTCCTTATTTACCACAATGTGTAGCCCAAGTTTTCACATCCTACAGTGACAGGAAAACTGATGTATGACAGGAACCAAGAGTATGAGCTGGGATATAAATCTAATTAGTGCTTGTAAACATCTGAGAAGAGAAAATGGCTACAAAAACACTAAGTGCTTTTACTGTCTTCTCAATTTGGAAATATTGTGAAGATTTAACTATGACCAATGAAATCTACTGACTCAATGACTGGTTAACAAGCCCAGTCCCTGGTCTATGAGAATAAATTTTCCAATAGCATTTTCAAGACAGTGTCATTAGTAGCTCATCCCATAAGTTAGCTACTTTATTCATGTCATGGGCTAAGCTAAGTACATTATGAACTTATTATCCAACTTTAATGAGCATCTGGGACAGCATTAGAAATATATTAAGAGGACTTTTCACTCTTCTTGGCACCCCTTTTCTTGCCATAACTTCAAATCCTCATTATGTTCTTTCTGGAGTGTGTTGCTAATCTAGATCACTATTTGTTTCATTGCAGCTTCTGTTTTCAAGCACAATAAAAACAAAAGTGGCAGGATATTAGAGACAAAATGGATAGTGCTAAAAAAATTACAGTTCAACTTCCCATTTATTAATGTAATTGAAAGTTACTAGTGGGGTGTGTGGTGCCAGGGTTTCTATCAGGGCATGAGTAATCTATTTTGCAGCATAATTCATTCTTCTGAGTTTCTAATGAGGACTGTTTGATTCAGGTTTTAATCAAACTTGATAAATCGCTGCTGAAGTTGGCAATGGGCTTGTTCACAGGTGCCACTTCCTGATAGTTTGACACAGCTTCAATTCAACTCCCACCTGGCATGTTCCTTTTAGACTTCATTTCTTATAGCAAAACAATAGTACTAGTTTCCCTCCTGACTTTGGGCTCCAGACACCTGGGCCAAGAGAGACACTGTTCAGCCCAAACAGGTACAAACTCTCTTGTCACTGGCTCAAACCCTTCATAGTCCTGACTTTTTAATGAAGTTAGTCACAGACCACCTGGCCTCCCTCCTTTCTCCATCTGAGTATTAAAAGAGAAGAAAGTAGATTAAAAACATCACAAGAGCAGCTGGTTCAAGGCTGCATCACCAGTTCATGTGTGTCCAATTCCGATAGGTCCAATTTCTTCCCCAAGCAATAAAGTTTTGGGCTTGGGGAAAATTTGAGCTCAGCTATGATCTGGAGAAGAAATGATTTCATCAGCAAAACAAACAAATAACCAATAAAAAGAAATTTCTTTTCCATTGTGATTCCAAATTTGTGGGTGAGTCCTTAAAGGGATTTGCGAATGTTATGTTGCGACGGTTTGCTCAGTCGGTAGAGGTGGGGTCTGGCTGCGGACGAGGGATCGGTCAAGCTCTGGACGAGGGGTCGGTCCCGCTTGGGACGAAGGGTCGGTCCCACTTGGGACAAGGGGTCGGTCTGGCAGCAGACGAGGGATCGGTCTCACAAGGGGTTGCGCGGTTCGGCTGACGGGGTCGCCCAGCGAAGCCGGCGACGAAGGGGTCGCCCGGAGAAGCAGGCGACGAACTGGGGACAAGGGAGGCCAGGCCCTTGTCGGGGGCTCTTAGGACTGGAGGGCGCATGGCAGAAGAACTACCGCGGAGACAAGGTAAACACG